>NC_089320.1:14983589-15038589 GCF_036669915.1 Pocillopora verrucosa | reverse complement strand
ATACAAAAAAAGGTGGTTGCCATTTTCAAAGACAAACAAAACCTTTCTTTACGCTGTCAGCGTTCTAGATAAACCCTCCAAAATTAAGTAAGGGAAAAGATCTCTAACGTGCTACAAAGTGGACACTAGGATGGATGACATACAACGTTCAAGCTCACCTAAATCCAAGATGGCGTCTAGTTATCGATCGAGATGCATGTACTACGTTTTGGAAACAAACTTAACGAGAAAGTTTGCTGTGGATTTATCTTTGCAAATCTTTTTAATTCACTATATCTCTTGGTAAGGTTAATGGCGACTAACTTTCAGGATTTGGTTGCCATTGTGAAAAATTTAGTCGCATTGGCGCCTGTATTAGGCACAATTTCACACCCTGAGCATGCAGCTGTAAAATGGACTATTCTCCTGTATGGATTCCACTGTAGTTTAATCTTAAAAGTTGTAAATAATCTGGTGATACAAACAGGTTTTCACTGTATCCTTACTATTTGAGAAAGTGAGGAAGGAGTGGGGGCGGTGCTTACTCTAGAGGGCTGCTTATTTGATACTATGGCCTTGAGGGTGGGCACTTATTTGGGGGATGTACTCCTGTTCTTAGTGGGCTTCATTTTTGTAATACTTCATTTTAACACAGGGTTGGGGTTTATCCAAGCTCAATTAATTTTGTTTCCTTTTTATTTTCTTCAGGCTAATATGAAGTTCCAAAGGTACTTTTAGTAGTATTTGCTGCCATGATTTAGAAAATGTACTGATAGGCTGTGGTATTTCTGTACTGAATTTTCTATATATACTATGGCTCAGCTAAAAAGTAATGAATTAATTATGGGTTACGTAACCTATTGTGGGGGGTGTTGCATGGTGTGTTATTACAATTACCTCATTTGCAGAGAGCTGGTATATATACTGTGTTGCTCTCATTAATATTCATTTGCGTTGTAGTAGCGTCTCTGCACCCTCAAAGTTAAATATAAGTGAGGGCTGTCAGTTTTTCATATACATATTTGCAAAGAGTATGCACAAGAGTTAGTGCATTTATTGTATTATTAGTAGTTTGCTTGTTGTCTTTTGAGCCTTTCAGAGTTTCTGTAATTTTGCTGTCAGTTTTTCATTTACATATTTACAAAGAATATGCATAAGTCAGTGTGTTAATGTATTATTAGTTGTTTGCTTGTTGTATTTTGAGCATTTCAGTTTCTGTAATTTTGCTTGTAAGACATAGTAAAGAGGGTCACACACAGCTTGTGTTGATACACCCCAACTATGGCTGCCTATTACATGATAAATGTTTTATATTGGTTTGAGCAGGGTAGTGAATTGGTATATAAATGTTTTTTCATTCTCGTTAACTGTAAGTTAGATGCCAAAGTGCCTTTTATTAGTATTTGCTGCCTTGACTTTATAGAAGAATGTACTTATGACCAGCTATAGGCTGTGATTTTTTCTGCACTAATTTTTCAATTAACTATGCCTTAGCTAAAAAGTAATGTTTTTTCAGTCTCACAAACTGTAAGTTAGTTACTTGGGTGCTTTTAGTAGTATTTGTTGCCATGATGTTTGAGAATGTACTTATGACCAGCTTTTGGCTGTGATTTTTCTGTACTGATTTTTCTATTGACCATGGCTGAGCTGAAAAGTAATGTTTTTTTCAGTCTCATAAACTGTAAGTTAGTTGCTTAAGTGCTTTTAGTGGTATTTGCTGCCATGATGTTTGAGAATGTACTTATGACCAGCTTTTGGCTGTGATTTTTCTGTACTGATTTTTCTATTAACCATGGCTGAGCTGATAAGTAATGTTTTTTTCAGTCTCACAAACTGTAAGTTAGTTGCTTAAGTGCTTTTAGTCGTATTTGCCTCCATGATGTTAGAGAAGGTACTTATGACCAGCTTTTGGCTGTGATTTTTCTGTACTGATTTAATAAAATATGGCTTACCTTTGATATAATCTTTTCTCAGTCTCATGAATTGTAAGTTAAATAGTGGAAGTGCTTTTTGAATGACTGTTTCCCTTTTCTCCTGTGATCGATTGTCGCATTAGGATCTCACAGATTCCCATTTTTCTCTTGTAATCAATTTTAGAGTCATTATCTCACACATTTTGCCCATAGGATAAGGAAGTGGTGCAAATCTTGTTTTCTTCTTGTATATACAGTTATTGCAGAAAAGTACCAAGTGTGAAAGTATTGTACTGGTAAGTGTGAATTTTTCAACTGTGTCCATACAGTCCTGAGCTTGTAATCCTATAGAAAACCACAGTGAAAGCTGACATTTGGTGGGCTGGACTAGTTGATGTGAGCACCCACATGGCTCTTTTGCATTTTCTGAGAATGTGAATTGAGATTGTTGACTTCAACCTCAAATAATTACAACAAATGAGAAAATGGGTGGCATTCTTAATGAATTATGAGTTTCTTGTAAGTTCTGACTCTAAGAGAAAAAGGAAAAGTCTCTAGTAGTTGTCTTGTGTGCACCTTCCTTTTGTATGCAAGTATAAGTCCTTTCTAGGTTAAAACAAAATTTTAAACAGTTAGTGGTCAGATGATAAAATGTTTCTCTTGGTCGATATGAGCCACATATTTTCCTACCTGGCCCTCCCACATAGTCAATAACTACATAGTATTTGGATGCAAACAACACAGAAACAGTTCTCTGCCTTTAGGGTGTCTCATTTAGCCAAGGTCTGCTTTTTTAACTAAGTTTATCCACTTAAATGAAACCAAAAAAAATTTATGTGGGCTTAAAACTTAGACTGAACTAAAAAGGTCAACTCAAATCACAGAATCAGCTCAGCCAGCAAAATCAATGTCAAGTTTGAGGGACAATTAACAGATTTGAATCATTAAAAGTTTATTCAATTTGATATATGTGTACATGTATTGATAGGTGGGTAAGGAGTAGTTATTTGTTATACATTTAAATATCAATAGATGGCAGGTTACTTGAGAAGATACCCTCTACTTGTATACAGAAATGTAACAGGGAACACAAATAGCTAAGAGACTTCCATTTCAGAGTAAAAATCCCTTCACCTTCAGAATAGACAAGAAACCGAGTCATATACAATAACAAGGTTGATAATCAGTATTTACAAACATAACTGACAAAACCAGACTCAAATAATTACATAATGAGTTCTATATGGTAAGGAGGGTAATAATATTACAAACTTAGTGTTGGACCAAAAATTCTTAAAATTTGTTTTTGGACAACTTTTGATTTCTGGTGAATCGACTTTGCTTTACAGCAAAACAACCCTAAAGCAAAAAAAAATTCCTTTATGTAACTGTTGGACATCAATTAAATTGTGTCATATTGAAGTGTTATGAATGATATCTTTCTTTCCTTTTCAGAATAACAAATATGCTCCTTTGCCTCTGTTCCTGGATTTTTGATTGTGTAGTTGAGTTCAATGAGATAAGTATTGATACAACTGAAAACTGTATACATTGTTTACATTGGATACAAAATACACAAGATAACTTTCAACTTTTTGTCTGTTGGGTACTTTAGTGTTATCAAATGAGTTGATAATGTAAATTGGCCACCGTAAAGAGTTTAAAGGCTGATGTTTCAAGCATTAGCTCTCTGTCAGAGCAATTGCTCTTTACGTTGGCCAATTTACATTATCAATTCATTTGATAACACTAAATTACCTTGTTATACTCTTCCACAAATGAAGCACCACAGTTTCTTTAGAAACTTACCCCCTTTATTATTTTGGTCTGTTGCCCATTCATAATTTAGTTCCTTGTGACAAATATGTACATGTAGTACCTGAGGCCTAGTGATGGCAGAAATACACCTCAGTCCGTGTTGCTCCACCAATCTTTTCCTGAGTCTTTTAGGAAAAGACTTGGTCCCACAAAAAAAGGCTATTTCAGATACTAGACTGTAAATATGCTATGAGCATAAAATGGTCTTTGTGCGAGAGATGGGCAACTAAGAACTCACTGATTAAGGAGTCATCTCTTCCTCAGTCTTAATCTGTGATGCAAAGACTTGGCCCAACAAAAAAAGAGGAAAAGGATTTGAATTGAGTATATTGAATGTTTTGGCCCCTGGACTGTCTTTATGCGCTGATCAGAAAGTGGACTTTGTACAAGAGATGGTTGACTAAGAGCTGACCAGTTTCACCCAACAAATCTCTTCCTCAGTCTTAATCTGTGATGCAAAGACTTGGTCCCATAAAAAATAGAAAAAGTAAATGAAGTGGGTGTGTTGAATGTTTCGGCCACTGGACTGTCTTTATGTGCTGAACAGAGAGTGGACTTTGTACAAGAGATGGCTGACTAAAAGCTGACCCGCAAAGGAGTCAGTTTCACCCAACAAATCTCTTCCTTAGTCTTAATCTGGGATGTAAAGACTTGGTCCCACAAAAAGGAGGAAAAGAAAAAGCAGTGAGTGTGTTGATTGTTTTGGCCACTGGACTGTCTTTATGCGCTGAACAGAGAGTGGACTTTGTACAAGAGATGGGTGACTAAGAGCTGACCCACAAAGGAGTCAGTTTCACCCAACAAATCTCTTCCTTAGTTTCAATCTGTGATGCAAAGACTTGGTCCCACAAAAAAGAGGAAAAGGAAAAGCAGTGAGTGTGTTGATTGTTTTGGCCACTGGACTGTCTTTTTGCGCTGAACAGGGGTAGACTCTGTACAAGAGATGGGTGACTAAGAATTGACCCTCAACAGGGTCAGTTTCACCCAACTAATCTCTTTCTTGGTTTAAATCTGTGATGCAAAGACTTGTCCTACAAAAAAGAGAAAAAAGGAAACGAAGTGAGCGTGTTGAATGTTTCGGCCACTGGACTGTCTTTATGCACTGAACAGAGAGTGGACTTTGTATGAGAGATGGGTGACTGAGAGCTGACTCTTAATGCTGTCAGTTTCACCCAACAAATCTCTTTTTTAGTCTTAATCTGTGATGCAAAGACTTGGTCTCTAAAAAAAGAAAAAGGAAATGAAGTGAGTGTGTTAAATGTCTTGAGCACGGAACCGTCTTTATTTGCTGATCAGAGAGTAGACTCTGCACAAGAGATGGGTAGCTTAGGGTTAGGGTTAGAGACAAGAGGTGGGTGACTAAGAATTGACCCTCAACAGGGTCAGTTTCACCCAACGAATCTCTTCCTTAGTTTCAATCTGTGATGCAAAGACTTGGTCCCAAAACAAAAGGAAAAGGAAATGCAGTGAGTGTGTTGATTGTTTTGGCCACTGGACTGTCTTTATGCGCTGAACAGAGAGTGGACTTTGTGTAAGAGATGGGTGACTAAGAGCTGACCCACAAAAGAGTCAGTCTCACCCAACTAATCTCCTCCTTAGTCTTTATCTGCTTGATGCGTACACTTGGTCTCACAAAAAAATAAAGGAGAATGTAGGCCAACTATTTCGTTTTCAGCAACTGTGACTGAGCTCCTTTAAGGCGAATTTCTCTTTTGCGGCATTCTAGAGAGCGTAATGAATTTTTTTACTGATACTTGGAAGTCCTCACACTCATCAAAAATTTTGTTTGATTGACAGCCTCTTGTTTTTTTTTTTTGTTACATTGTAGAACTTGGACACTCGCGTGATGCTAGGGAATGCGATTAAATCCAAGTTAGCGGCCGTCTATGTTACCATGGAAAAGCTCCTTTATGCTCTTTGGATGATTTGAATGGTAAGAGGTAATTAGTCTTTTTCCTTAAAGTTATATTTTGTACCATTGGTAGTTTGTGGGGATAGCTAAGAGATGTGAATGGAAAGGAAGGGCACTAACGTAACACTTTAACCCGTCCCACGTAAGAGCAAGCGTAAGCATGCTATAGGTCTAAGGATTATCTGGTAGCATTCTGTACACTGTAAGGAGGGTCGTTAAAGGGGAGGTGAGGGGAGGTAGCTTTGACGGTTGGTGATTAATTTTTATGCCTTCGACGATTGACGGTTAAATTTGAAGGCCGGCTGCTTTCGTTAATTAGGAAGATATATTACTAAGATGTAAGATTAGTAATACGCTTTTCTGTTTTTAAATATGGGCAATAAATGTTACATTGATGTCTTGCGCACCTTCAGGATTCTTT
Organism: Pocillopora verrucosa; assembly: GCF_036669915.1. Lineage (NCBI taxonomy): Eukaryota > Metazoa > Cnidaria > Anthozoa > Scleractinia > Pocilloporidae > Pocillopora > Pocillopora verrucosa. The sequence continues at coordinate 15,032,546 of NC_089320.1, read as the reverse complement.
TTCATTCAATTGTCACGTTAGAGTCTCGCGCACCTTAAGAATTATTTTTCATTCGATTGTTAAGTTAGTATTTCGCGCACTCTTAAGAATCTTTTTCATTCGATGGTTACGTAAGTATAACGCACACTTTAAAGAATCTTTTCATTCGATGGTTTCGTTAGAATCTCGCACACTTTTAGGATTCATTTTCATTCAATTGTTACATTAGTATCTTTTGCACTTTTTGGATTTTTTTTCAATCGATGGTTACGTTAGTATCCAGGACACCTTTAGGATTCTTCTTGATTCGATTGTTACGTTAGTATCTTGGGCACTTTCAAAAATCTTTTTCATTCGAAGGGTACGTTAGTATCTCGCACACTTCTAGGATTCATCTTTCTTTGATTGTTGCGTTAGTGTCTCGCGCACCTTCAGGATTCATTTTCATTCAATTGTTACGTTAGTGTCCAGCACACCTTTAGGATTCTTTCTCATTCGATTGTTACGTTAGTATCTTGGGCACTTTCAAAAATCTTTTTCATTCGAAGGGTACGTTAGTATCTCGCACACTTCTAGGATTCATCTTTCTTGATTGTTGCGTTAGTGTCTCGCGCACCTTCAGGATTAATTTTCATTCAATTGTTACGTTAGTGTCCAGCACACCTTTAGGATTCTTTCTCATTCGATTGTTACGTTAATATCTTGCGCACTTTTTGGGTTCTTTTTCATTCGATTGTTACATTAGTATCTTGGGAACTTTTAGGATTCTCTTTCATTTGATTGTTACTTTAGTGTATTGCACACCTTTAGGATTCATTTTCATCTTATTGTTACGTGAGTATCTTGCACACCTTGAGGATTCTTTGTCATTCGAGTGTTACGTTAGTATCTGGCACACTTCAATGATTCTTTTTCTTTCGATTGCTACATTAGTCTATTGCGCACTTTTAGGATTCGTTTTTGTTTTACTATTACGTAAGTATCCCGCGCGCTTGTAGGATTCTCTTTCATTAAATTGTTACGTTAACATCGCGCTGACCTTTAGGATTCGTTTTCATTCCATTGTTATTTGATTGTTATGTCAGCATCTTACGCACCTTAAGAATTCTTTTTATTCGATTGTTACGTTAGAATCCCGTGCACTGTTAGGATTTATTTTCATCCAATTGTTACTTTAGCTTCGCGCACTGTTAGGATTCATTTTCATTCAATTGTTACGTTGGTATATTGCGCACCATAAGAATTATTTTTCATTCGATTGCTACGTTCAAAGTTGGTATATTGCGCAACTTAAAGAATCTTTTTCATTTGATGGTTGCGTTTATATCTTTCGCACTTTTTTGATTCATTTTTATTCAATTGTTGCGTTAGTATTTTGCACACCTAAAGCATTCTTTGTTATTCGATTGTTACATTGGTATCTTGCACACTTTTGGATTTTTTGTTATTCGATGGTTACGTTAGAATCCAGCACATCTTTAGGATTATTTTTAATTTGATTGTTGCGTTAGTATCTCGAGCATTTTTAAGAATCTTTTTCATACGATGATTAAGTTAGTATTTCGCATAGTTTTAGGACTCATTTTCCTTCTATTGTCACGTTAGTGTCTCGCGCACCTTTAGTATTAATTTTCATTCGATCGTTACGTTAGCATATATCTTGCACACCTTCAGCATTCTTTGTCATTCGATTGTTACGTTAGTATCTTGCGCACTTTTTGGACTTTTTTTCATTCGTTCATTGCGTTAATATCCAGCACGCGTTAAGAATTATTTTTCATTCGATAGTTAAGTCAGTATCTCGCGCACTTTTAAGAATCTTTTTCACTCGATAGTTAGTATCTCGTGCACTTGTAGGATTTGTTTTTATTTTATTATTACGTTAGTATCTCGCGCACTTGTAAGATTCGTTTTTATTTCATCATTACGTTAGTATCTCGCGCACTTGCGGGATTCGTTTTTTTTTATTATTACGTTAGTATCTCGCGCACTTGTAGGATTCGTCTTCATTTTATTATTACGTTAGTATCTCGCGCACTTGTAGGATTTATTTTCATCCAATTGTTGCGTTAGTATCTTGCGCACCATAATTGCGCACCAAGAATTGCGTGCTAATAAGGCATTTCCTTTTTTGGGGGGGGGGGGACCAAGTCTTTACATCACAGATTGAAACTAAGGAAGAGATTCGTTGGGTGAAACTTTTTCATTCGATTGCTACGTTGGTATATTGCGCACTGTAAAGGATATTTTTCATTCGATGGCTACGTTAGTATCTTGCTCACATTAAGGATTCATATTTATTCGATTGTTTCGTGAGTATCTTGCACACATTATGGATTCTTATTCATTCGGTTGCTACGTTTGTATCTTGCGCACTTAAAGGATTCGTTTTCAGTCAATTGTTACGTTAGTATCTTGCACACTTTGAGAATTCTTTGTCATTCGATTGTTACGTTAGTATCTCGCGCACTTTTTTGGAGTTTTTTTCATTTGATCCATTACGTTACTGAGTATCTTGGGCTCTTTTAAATTTTTATTATTCGATTGTTACGTTTTTTGTCTTATAAACTACGTTGTTATACAAAGATTTCTAGCTCTGAGAAAAGCCGTAACATCGCAAGTGAAAAAATACGTTAATTTTTTACTTGTGTTTGATATCGCCGATCAGCTGCTGATACGTCACTCGCCTTTCGTGCCACTCTGTGATGTTGATGAATGAATGGCAAAGCCTTCACTCCAAGGTCGTTCGTTAAAATTTTCTTGAATTATGGCTGGTAATACACTTAAAAAATTCGCAGTGACGTTTAAAATTTCCAAGAAGGGGAAGAAAACCAAGATGCGCAAAGAAAAACCGAAAGTTACTTACTCAATGGCTTTAGTAAAAGCATTTCTCGCGGCTGAGAAAGAAAATCGATAGATTTTGCATAAAGCGATTTTGGCCGTGTACTTGAAAATATTACTTCTGTCGCGATAATAACATAAATAACTGAGAATTTTTGGATTGAAAATTACGTTCATTGTTTGCTTTTGTAATGATTTAACACATCTTTTCATATTGAGCCTAATAGCCGACGCCCTTTACGACTCTTTTTTGGGGATCGTGGATCCTATTTTTTTATTTATCAATGAAATCTACTTTTCTTTGCAGTAAAGGGCTATAATAATTGTGTTAAGATGATAAACAAAAGAATGCATGGCTGCTTGTAGATATGGAATTTCTCATCTCGTGTTCAACTCGAAGATAAATTCTATAGCTATGCGCGCCATGTATTATTCTCTGCATATCGTACACTCTTAAGATTATTTGTTATTCAGTTATTACGTTAGTATCTCGCCCACCTTTAGGATTCGTTTTCATTCGGTTGTTAAGTTAGTATCGCGCGGACTTTTGAGATTCTTTTTCATATTGTTGTTATGTTAGTATCTTACGCACTTTTATATTTTTTCATTTAATTGTAACGCTAGTTTCGTGTGCACATCAAAGATTCGATTGTTATGTTGGTATCGCGCGGTCTCTTTGGATTCCTTTTCATTTGATTTTTATGTTAATATCTTTCGCAGTTTTAGGATTCTTTTTCATTGGATTGTTAGGTTAACATCTCGCACACCTTAACGATTCTCTTCTCTTGGATTGTTAGGTTAGTATCGCGCGCACTTTTACAATTCTCTTTCACTTCATTCGAACGTTGGTCTAGCTCTTTTTTTTTAGCTTTTTTAACATCAGTAACAAATAAAAACGTGGTGGCCTGTTCAAAGACAAGTTCTTGATGAAGTCGGCTATTTTTAATATTTAAGTAACAAGCGAAATAAAAAATATTTTCAAGATTGTCATTAACAGAAGTACGTAAAACCATTGTCATTTTACTCTAAGAACCGTTGTAGACTCTCTTAGTTAAATATTCTTGTAGCTGTTCGCCATACTGCTATTCTCTTAGTTTTGACTCTCCATTTACCTATACCTCTATCTTCCTTTTATGTGTGAGAACTAGGATGATCTCAGATAAAGTAGCTGAGCTGTGCTGTGCTGAGCTGACTTGCAAATTAAGTACAGAAAAAGTAAGTTTAGACGTTGTTTAATGTTTTAATGCATTCCATAATTTTACATCAAAAATTATGTTGAACCGTTGTGTATACAAGTTAGCTGGTTTAAACTGAGCGACAAGATTTCCGGATTAATTCGCTGAATCAAACCATATGAACTAGAGCAAAACAAATACAGAACTTCAAAAAATTTAGGGGGCTAAACATCACAATCATTTGTTCAATGAAATGGTATGCTTATGCAAAGAAGATTAATGAAATGTGAGAGCTTTAAATTTTCGTGGAAGTTTTAAATTCTGTTGAGAATTTTCTAAATATTTGAAGTAAAACCAGAGAAAGATAACTCTTGGGTTATTTGGTTTCTAGTGTGTTAAAAGCCACATGTAATGATGTAATGTATGTAGGCATATTTTCTCTATTTGTCCTTTTAAAATAGATCTAGTAATTACAAAGTAATTTGGTATTATCAACTGAGTTGCGACTACAACTGCATATATGTTTGGAAGTGTTATAAGAGTGTAATGTATTCTTTCTCTCTCAAGTACTGTGAAGATTACATGGTCATAGAGAATGTCGTAAAAGACGAGTGGTAAGTTTAATTGCAGATGTTTAATGACACCCTAAAGTGAACATGTTTTCGTAGTCTTTTGTTGAGACGTAAATTTGAATTGTTGTTGCAAATATTGGAAAATATATATAAAGCTGTAAGAATTCTCGTCTTCATGGGGCTCAATTTGAACGCATGCGTTTTGCTGTCATATTGTGTACCATACGTCACACCGTGGCTCATCCTAAGTTTTTTTCTTTACCACCTCACAGATTTCACGCGAAAATGACCAAGTCGAGGAAAAACAGATGTCATCTTTAGAAAGAACGAAAAAATTGGGGGTCGATCCGCCACCATCCCCCACCACACCCGCCTCTTATAGACAGTTTTTTTTACAAATGATAGAAGTTGTCTACCTTGTGGTAACAACATCTTTTAATACGCATGTGTATTACAAAAGACATTTAGTTACATAAAACTCGTACTTTTGGAGTAAATGTCAACACCACAAGGTAGACAACTTTTAGCATTGCTAAAAAAATTGTCTATAAGAGGTGGGTGTGGTGGGGGACGGTGGACGGGAGATTTTTAACATTTTTGCTATTTCCCTCCAGTTATTTAAAAAGAAAAGTAAAACCCAGAATTAAAGGATTTTTAACATTTAACATTTTTGCTATTTCCCTCCAGTTATTTAAAAAGAAAAGTAAAACCCAGAATTAAAGGATTTTTAACATTTAACATTTTTGCTATTTCCCTCCAGTTATTTAAAAAGAAAAGTAAAACCCAGAATTAAAGGATTTTTAACATTTAACATTTTTGCTATTTCCCTCCAGTTATTTAAAAAGAAAAGTAAAACCCAGAATTAAAGGATTTTTAACATTTAACATTTTTGCTATTTCCCTCCAGTTATTTAAAAAGAAAAGTAAAACCCAGAATTAAAGGATTTTTAGTTGCGTTTGCTTAAGTGAGAGCTACTCTTGTAAACTACGTGAGGAGACGATCCTTAACCAGAAGGCAATAAATGTACAGTTTAACTGGATTTTGTCTTATTACTCTCTTATCTTTTCACTTTAGATTAATTCTCTCAAAGTTGTTTCATTGTGAATATGTTGGTTCCCTTAATGATACATAAGAGATGCATAACTTTCTAACCTGTAATCACAACACCAACTATATGAGCTTGAAACTTTCAATCCACGTCGACATCACCAAAAACTCCCCCAAGAAAGTACATCAAAAAAATTTTTCATCTGCCAAAAAAAAGATTCGAGAACAAAAAAGATTAACAAATTGACTAAATTGGCCCACGGCAATTTTTCGGTCTACTTACAACCGGGAAATAAATTAATAACAAATAGGTGGAATTCAAACCAACATAACCATACCAATATTTCAGTGAAAAGGGTTATTAAAATTACAGCTACCTTCAGTAACTAGATGACAGGATGACCCTCAAACAGAAGACAATAAATGTACAGATCCTCTGAATTCTGTTTCTCTTATTCCTTTTTTTTTTTTAAATTCAAATCGTTGGATAGTGTGAAATTCACTCTTAGTATCGAATTTGTTGCGTTCAGCGAGTGAATTTCTTAAATGGCTTAGCATTTTCAGCAAATTTTTAAAATTTTCCACTGAAGCGAAAAGAGCCAAAAGCCAAACAGCAACGTTTAATTTAAGAATCGTTGTTCGACTAGGATCAACTCTCACAAGGTGGAAAGTCACAACTGCATAGAATTCAACGTGAAATCACCAAAATTTGCGTGTTAGAGAACTGACAACCCAACGGCAATTGATATAAGTTAGAACTAAACACTGCTCACATACGATATGCTGAAGCTAAGACGTGGCACCGTTGGATAAAAAAAATACATTTTTTAATTAAAGTTCTCGACCGTTTTCCTCGGCGTTGCCATCGTGACTGCAAAAGGCCCCTATCGCTTCAATATCTAACCAATAGTTTAATTCTCTCAGCAATGTTACAAAGAGAATAAGATACACATTCGAGGGTCAATTGATAGCGTCTTGCAGCAAACCGCATCATCCAAACTTACAGAAATTGGTTCTCCTTAGGATATACATACGATGTACAACTCTCTAACCTGTAATCAGGATATCAACACTATCAACTTGTAACTTTAAATCCACGTTGACGTCACCGACAATTCCTTGATGTCTTCAGAGAACAATTGTTCGTCTGCAATGAAATAATGAGAAAAACAAATATTTGATAGCACAGCACACGACAATGTTGCAGTATCTCGACAGCAGGGAAATAAACAACAATAAAGAGGTGGAGCCATTGGAAAAAAAAAAATCATTTCTCTATGTTACCTTTGTCTTGCACTGTACTCCATGTCACTACCCCAACAACCCTGTTCAGGTAATCAAATCCCATAAAAAATCCCAAACAAGAATCCACCCAACAAATTTATTCCCAGTTTCCGTTCAGTAATAGATCACAGATGATGTCAAAATGTGGTAAGAACAAAAAAGTGGCACACAAGGCGCAGTCGGGCGTGTCACTGATATTCTTCCCACATTTTTCTATCATAAAAAACCTAAAATGTTATCAATAGTGACGTCATCTATGCGTCTGTCTCCCAGTGGATCATCAGTAAGAATCAATCAAAATGCATGTAGGATTCAGCTTAACATATAAATTGATCTTCAAAGCATTTCTTATTGGTCTAGTTTTCAGGTTCACTCATGTCACTACATCAATCCACTGCTCTTCAAATAATTTCTTGAAATTATATAAAAGTGATGGGTTGGTGATTTTTGTCAAAATTGTGATCAAGTGTTGACAAAGAAAAAGAAATTTCAATATTGCCGTGAGTTCTATGTTCTCAGCTAATCGCTTGGTCACTCAATCAGTCAAAGACCTGTTCAGTCAGCCAGCTAGTCATTCAACCAGTTATGTAGTCTTTACTTCTGTCATTCATCATTCAGCCAGCCAGTCCAAAAGTCAGTCAACTGCTAATCAGCTAGCCAGTGTTTCTATAGAGACAATCATCTGGCCAGTGTTTCTATCACTCAGTCAGTCATAGAGATAATCATCTGGCCAGTTCAGTAAATAGGCAATCATTCATTCAGTCATTCAGAAAACCAGCCGGTCCACCAGTCAATCATCCTGTTAATCAATTAGCGACAAATCAATGTGTCTGTCACTCACTCAGTTAGTTAGTCACTAAGTCCACTAGTCCCTCCATTGATCTTAAAAGTTGGTCACTCATTCCATCATCTACTTATCCTAACAGTCAACAGGTTGATCAACTATACAGTCAGTGCCTCTTTTCAGTAACTCAGACAACCAGCCATCAAGTCGGTTGGTAAGTCAGTTACTAGGTCAGGAAGTCAGTTACCAGATCAGCAAGTCAGTTCTTCAGTCAGTCACTCATTTAGTCAGCGATTCAGTTTACAAGTCAGTGAAACAATCAGTGCATTATTCCATCCAGCAGCAAGTCATATAGCCAACCAATCAGTTCACTAGTTTTCAATGAGTCAGTGATTCCATCCCTTAATAAGTCAGTCAGACAATCAGTCAGTTGATTGGCCAGTGAGTCAGTCAGTTAGTAAGTAAGTTAATTATTTCAGTGGCCAGTTCATTCACAAGTTGTTTGTTTGGTCAATCAGTCATTAGACTATCTTGACTGTCCCTCAATAATTCAATCAATCAGTTGGTTTATTAGTCAGTCAGTCAGTGAGTTAGACATTCAGTCAGTTTGAAAAATTAATACATCAGTCAGACAGTCAGTCAATCAATCTCAGTCATATGGTATGGTAGTAAACCAGCCAATCAGCCACCCAGTGTGTCCGTCACTTCTATATCAGTTGGGGAGTCATTGACTTACAAATTCAATGCACTCAAGTCTCTTGACTGGTTGTTTAGTGAGTTACTCATTCAGTAATCCTGTTATTCACACAGTGCATCATATGGCTATCTGATGCTTCAGTCTAAAATTCATCCAGTCAAAAGCAATTCAATCAATCATTCACATTGACAGTTAGTCAGTCAGAGAGCCAGCATCTAAGTCAATTAGTCAGGCTCACCCAGTCCATTGATCAGTATGAAAGTTGTTTGGTCATCCACTCATCAATTCAGAGCACCACTTTGTTACCTGATCAGTATTAATTTAAAATTCAGTCAGTCAATCCAATCAATCAGTCATATAGTTAAGCTCTCAGTAAGTCAGAAAGTCATTCTCTTATTCTGTCACATGGTCAGTCAGTCACTCTGTAAGTCATTAATACTGTCAGTCAGTAATTTAGCCAGCCAGTCAGTGTTTCTGTTACACAGTCAACTATTCAGTAATTGTGTCAGCCAGTCTGTGCACAAGTTCCTTTCATTAATCTTTTAGTAAGTCATTCAATCAGTCATCAGAGCAGCCCACCACTTGGTCTATCATTAGCCAGTCTCTAATTCACATACTGTAGTTGCTTAGTCAACTAGTCAGTCAAACAGTCTGTATCATTAAGTCCCAAAGTCAGTCATTTGCATGTAGTTAGCCTGTCAGTCCACTATAAAGTAGTTACCAATTAGTCAGTCAGTCAATCGTATAATCGATCCATCACTGAATTAGTGAGTGAGTCAGTTCATCAGTAAGCCAAGCAGTCATTCCATCAGCCCCTTAACAACCTAGTTAGTCAGTCAATTGTTAAGTAAAAAGGCTAGTCCATCACTCAGTCTCTCTGTCTGTCTCTCTGTCTGTAAGTTATACAATCAGTTACTCAATTAGCCAGTCTGTGATAGTAAATCTGTCAGTAAGTCTATCAACAAGTCAGAGAGTAAATCAATCAATCAATCAGTCAGTCAGTCAGTCAGTCATCCAGCCACTCAGTGTATCTGTCACTCGCACAGTCAACCATTCAGTATATCACTTTGTTTTATGTTGAAGTTAAATCTATTAATAGCTCTAGCACATCATATCAGTTTTCTTACCAAAATAAGAAAGGACCATCTTCAGATACATGTCAATCAACTGTGTTGCCCTGTTTGTACATTGTACACATCATACCATCTGCAGAACAAAATAATTAGTTTCCATTTAATTTAGTTTTTAAACTTATTGAGGAGTGAAGAACTGTCACATCTTATATTCAATGCATGCAGAGTACTTCTCACACATGTAAGAGCAAACATACATAGTAAGTGCACCTCATTTTCACCACTTACACACAGTTTGCCTGCAAAGTGCATGTGCAAAACATGCAAACAGGGTTCTAAACAAGTCATGGAGTAGATGACTAGCTGCATGGAGTACACTGCTGACAATTCAAGAGCTCTCTCCTGAGGTCTGGGGGCATGCTCCTCCACATAAAATTATTTTTGAGGCGATGAAAAGCTATTTCATGCATTCTTTTGGAAGTATATGCAAAGCAATATGGCGGTTGGTAGGCTAAATAAACATGTGAAGAGATTAGAGGAGTGCTCAACCAGCAAGAAAATGTCAAACAACATAAATTGCTTCATTTGTCCAAAGCATCTTCATTTAAAACTGTCAAAAAAATTGAGAACTTCAAGTTGATCAGCTTCTTACCTGATTAGAAAAAGTTCCATCCTAGGATACATTGGTGAGGATGCCTATCTATGTTGTTCCCTTATTTGTACATTGTACTCTATATCCCACCTGTCAAAGAACAGTTTGATTTCAAATAATATTCATAAGAATATTTCTCACCAGGGAGCAAAGCACTGTGAGTGAAGTATTTTAATTATTTCATGTTTGTAAAGAACTGCTCATGCCTGCAATCATAGCAATATATGCACATCTGTCTGCTGTTATTTTCTAAGCTACAATCACTATAAATATATATATAACACATTTAAAACAGCAAATACTTGTAGAAAAAGAGTCATTGGAAAACTATTTCCTGAAGGAGTGTAAAAGTCATTTACTTGCTTGTTTAGTTCACCAAGCATGTGGAAAAAGTTTATGGGGAGTTGTCTCATAAAACTGGAGAAAGTATGGTCCACAACCAAGAATTACACTTTGATCTGTTACAAGATAAAAAAAGGTGATTCAATTTGTGGACTCCAGCTCTGTACAAATCATAGCCAAATTTTCTCATATTTTTACAGGCTGATATCACTTCAGTTGACTGAGCTTAACCATCAGTGAGACTGATGTGGCACAGCATGAAATAAAGCAATAAGCCTGCGAAAACTAACCAGGTCAAAACTGACAAGATCAACATTAAATATCCATGATTTAAAGATGATGACCACTGTCCTGAGAAAGTGACACATACTTAAATTGTGTTTAACTCATTTTTTAATAAATTTACATTTAGTTGATTAAGATATTAGACTGTGACTTATTTCTAGCCACAGTTGAAATTTTTATTGAGCAATGACATAATATTTTATGATTTCATAACTCCCCTTTTAAAAAATGTGCATCTTAACAAGAGTACAAAGAGAAAACTAGGAATGTATTTGCTCATATTTTTATTCCAGCAATAATCCATGTAGATTTAGTACAGGTGGCATATACCCTTGCTAAAAGCATCAAAATACTGAACAAAAATGAACCAAAAGGTATAGGGGGAAATTGGAGAGTGGCACATTACAAACACTCTGGATTACAATTTTTTAATTCAAAAATAAAATCCTGTAAGGTTAACCTACTTTTACAATAATGGTGCAAACTGTTTTGTCATATACAATCAGTGTCAAAATTGTGGACACACTACTGTTAAAATAACAATATCATGGTAGCAATAGCAAAGTAATTTCAAGCTTCCCAGCATGGCAAAAAAAACATTAAACAAATATCAGTTACCATTTGAAGGTGTAAGAGATGAGTACATGTAGATTGTTTTATCACTCTTAGCATCTTCTATTTGTTTGTTGAATTAAAAATCTGGGGTAAAAATTTCCGCAAAAAGTTTCAAAAAGAGACTGATAAACGCTCTTTTAGAAAGACAGAAAGAAAATTACAACTTCAGCCACCATCTTAATTTCTTTATTGGGTGGAACAATTTACTGATTTACTTTTTAGAACAACTTTAAATACTACTATATACCCATATTTATTTTTTAATTTCATTTTGCAGTATGTAACATTTTCTAGTATAGATCATTATTTATTTAATTTTTATATTTAAGTAGTGCAAAGTCTTGAAACCCTAACAACTAGCACAAAGCTCCATCAGGGAGGTCATCTGGATACTTAGCTGTAAGAAAGAAGAAGAAGGAAAGAAAAGCATAGTCAGAAGAAAGTAGTATTTGCATGAGTTGCCACCAAGCTCTTAGAGATTTTTCCAGCATCGTAACATCAGATATGTGGGAAGAGGTGGGGGCCAGTAGACTACCTCGCAACATGTTTCCAGACAAAAGACGTTTTGTAACAAAAGGTTTGTAACAGTGACATCAACTTACCAAATTCTCCTTGAATTGCAAGCCTAATATTGTTGTGCTAGATAGACAAACAGAAAGACAACTGTTGAGGGTGAGGTTACAATAACCAGTAATTACAGTTTATAATCATAAGAAATTACAGTTATAATCAGGTAATGGTAATTATGTTGCTAATACTACATGCAAGTAGCAATTCAACTATTATAATACATGAATTTCTTAAGATAACATTACTGATGATATAGGGGATATTGACAGAGAAATGTAAGCTGTGCTGTTCTGCTAGCAACATATCAAGGTTACCTGTTGTTTTTCAACATCAGATCTATCTTGGCCTCCTCCTTCATCTCTCCCATCTCTGTCTCCAACTCTGTCTTCGATTCCATCTAGCCTTTCACAGCCCTTTCTTTCAACATTTTGGGACAGTATGTCCTTTATAAGTAGGGCTGGAAATGGTTCTCCGCAACTTTGGCAAAATGGGCCCCATTGTATCATGAACATACGCAAGCAGTCTGGGAGAAAGGTGGGTTGTTTGAGAAAACTGTGGATCACCATACTGACCATGTTGTGACAAGTCACACACTGCAATGAGGGAATCTGAGGGAAAAAAAACCAATCATCCCTCATAAGTAAAAATCCATGTTCTGATCAGAGCAGATAGCAAAATTAAAATCATATTTCATAAGGAGGCCTTTGATTTTGCAAACTTTTCCCTTTCTCAGATTCTTCCTCACTGGTGGAGGGTTTGGCTGAAGAAGACATCACCATTTTATTGGGCACCTCTGCCGAGGAATCAAGGAAGTAATAGCAGTAGTGATATGAACTTTAATACAGTGTTTTACATTATAATGTTTGAACAAGTCATTTATCAATATCAGTAATGAGCAACTTGAAGTAAAATTTTAAGAAGGCTGTGTGAAAAGCATATGAAGGGTTGAGAGAGAAGATAACAAAAGATGAAAGTGAATAAGGGCAATCATGAAGCAACAAGTCCCTCTGTTATGGGGAAATAATAATTTTTCTCACAGACTGATTTATGACCAGTTCTTTGATGTTATGCCTCACCTGAACTCTGGGAAGGGCCTTCTTCTGCTACTTCTTCTGGAGGTTTTGTCCTGAAAATTTTAAAAAATATTGTAAAACCCTTACATCGTCTAAGCCTGAAATAAAAAGTCTGTCTTTAAATCATGTCAATGAAATGACTTCAGGTTTTCAACCATTATGGCTTGGCCTTGTTTGGCTAACACTCTGACTGTACATTTCTTAATTTATAATACAGGTCAAATTCTTCTTCAGGTGATGGTTTGTTTGTTTGGTTTGACCAGATTATCAATCTTACATGTCTTCTATGAAAGTGGGTGTCCCTAGCCTGAAAACTAGCCATAATTTAAAAGCTTATTTACAAGCTACAAGGTAGTCATGTATATGAAAGCAAATGCGCACAAAACAGGATTGTCTGGGTTTGTTTGGTGGTTAAACCACCATTTTATCATTTTACTTCCTGTCATGGCTCAAGGAAAAACCTGCCTTGCTTAAATTTTGGGCTCTTCCTTGATTGACCCTGTTAATTTCTTTCAGTAATTTTTGTATGTGACCCAAAAATTTGTATGCAACTGATTTGGCTTTCTTTTCAATCAAATTAGACTGATCATGATGAAATAGAGACATATTATTTAATTTCCCACACTCAACTGATGAGTAGTGGAGTTCACAAATTCAGTGTTACATGTATGTGTCTAGGACTTAGTTATAAATGACAGATTATGGCCCTCAGGGTATGTAAAATCCGAGTGGTGCTTACCTGGAACCTTGAATGGCATGTTCTGTCTGCCCTCTTTTGAAAACCTGATCATTCTGTGGTGCAAGAGACACCTGGGTATGTATAGTCAAAATCACACTTTAGACTGTTATTAGTGTTTTGAACCAAAAATGTCAAAGCACACTTTAGACTGTTATTAGTGTTTTGAACCAAAAATGTCAAAAGGGGAGGAATCTTGAGAAGGGCAGCAATTCAGTGTCAATTACCTACATCCTATTTTTTGTGAATAAGAGGTTTAACACAACAATAAAACAAACCCAAAGTTTCTGTAAGTGCCCCTAAGGCACGGGTTTATCCCTTGTTTTGATTTAGTAATCGTTTAATTAATAATCTGTAAAAGTCACACTAGGTGCCTCGTCACGTGTTCCGTAAGTGGTATCGCATTTCCAAACAGAACGGATCTATTGTGCAATTCAATAATTCGATCGATTTCGCAAGCACTCGTGGTTTAATAGAAAGAAATTGTCTGTCGTTTTTATCGAAGGAAGGAAAGGTCCTTTTTGTGTCAACTCTCGCCAGATCCGGCAACAATGTAAGTTTAATTTACCTCGAGTGTTTCTATAGCTAATTTCTTGTCCCTAATTTTGTGAATCAATTATTTTTAGCTTCACGGTCAAATACGACATTTAATAAAGGAGGCGTTCCATGAAAGAAATTGGGGCGATATTTGTTGTGTCGATCAGTGAGATTCGTACGGTCCAGCTAGCGGCGATCAAGCGTCGCTATAGTTTCCCCTCCACTAAGTATTAAGATAACAGTCAGAAGGCTTACAATCACACTTTCTGCACAATTTTGTACCTCTAAAGTTTCATCTTCTTCAGTAGATAGTTCATCACCAGTGGATGGCTTTGGTGATGGGTAAGCTAGAAGAAAACATCATATATCAATATTCAAGTATTCAATTGGCACAATAAAAAATTCTGTAACCAGATAGATTGCAAGAATCCCATAATCTCTTTGGACAATTTGGAGAGTTATGGGATTGTGGTTTGTAAGTAGAGGTTGTTGGTAGGATGAGGCATTCTACAGTCAGCCTTCACTGTGTTTAGTTGTTCATGTTTGTATAAATTTAGAGCTGTACTTGCATACTACCTTAAGTCACTGTGTATAACATGCCATTCATAGGATACCCTAAAACCCCAAGGGTGGCACTGCACCTTGGTTGAGGGTACATGTTCCCCGTTTTTTCCAACTGCTGGTTTTTAGGGGTTTTCGTGTCTGGCTTTGGTGCATTTAGTTTACTTCAATCATAAAAGATTTTTGTAAGCACTTTTCATTTAGTTAGGGCTTTATGCTGAACAGTAACTGCACACAAGGATTATGAAGCAAGCTACCACAATTGAATTTGGGTAACTGAATTTGCCTCCAGTTAATATGTCACAATTGTTCTGAATTCAATACACGAGAAACAAAATAAATACCTGCATTTACACTGCTGTTTACTGGTTGTACTTGCCTACTACTATCATTGCCACTAGTACTAAAAATAGGAAACAATCTCTTTAAAGTCAATTTTTTGTTGTTGCAATGGTTTCCTTTTGTGTTACGTCTATAGTATGAAAAATATGTGACAACCACCAACACATTTAAACTTTCGAAGATTGGTTCATTTCAATTCCTGCCCCCATGGACCAGAATTGCATTCAAATGCCCAACCCAACTGCTGGATTTGATGGTCAATTTTTTGTACAAAGCAAGGTCAGTGACCATGACTTTCTTGTAACTCTTTTCTTCTGAGCCATCTGCTTGTAAATGTGAACTCTTTAGCTTTGAACACCTCCATATTAAAAGATAAAGCACATGTATTCTGCTGGAAAGACTTGACAGTTCATGTTCAAATACCCCACCCCACTCCACCCAGGCAAGGTTCAAATTCTCCACCTGTACACACAGTTAGTAAACTCACTTTACCATTGTTCATCACTGAATAGATAGAAAGAAGACAGCCAATCAAATTACACCTTTTTGAAATAAAGCCAGTAGATCTCTGCCAACAATAGATATTTTTCAGATCTTGGTAGGGCATATTGTGTCTAGTGTCTAAACCAAATGTGCATGGGAGATATTAGAAGGATTCTGAAAATATTCATCCCCCAAATATATAGAAATCTACTCTGCTGAAGTCCCACATACTTACAGAATTAAATGATTCCCAGACTGTCCCTTGTTATGAGCCAAGAAACTGCGAACCTAAAAATGTAGAAAACTATTAACCTAACGACTCAAAGTCAATTAACTTGTAAATACATGTACAATTACCTGATCATGACACCAACCTCTCTTAACCCTTTAACTCCCAGAAGTGATTAACATGAAACTTCTCCCTATAATATCCATACATTATTTAGCAAACAGGTAATGAGAATATTTAGAACTTATCAGGTACAAGCTGATATCTTGATCTAGCACCAAGTTCTCATAACTAATTTACAAGGAAATGTGTAGCAGTTAGAAGGGAGAATTAACAATCAGATCTTGGGAGTTAAAGGGTTAAATTAAGTACACAGGAAATGGTTAGCAACTATAAATGGTTTAAAATACAACCTACTCCTTTATCATCATTTTACCTCAGCAAGATTTAAATTGATGTCTTCCTTTGCAGTATTCCTTGTACCATCAGTTACCACGTTATTTCCATCTTGATGGTTAGTTTGGAATCCTCTTTGACCTTCCATTTCTAAAATCAGTAATAACAAATAAACATTCACAGATGAATTATGGCATAGGGTAAAATATTGACTGGACTATTTTTTGGACCATTTTTTTGGACTGTTTTAAATGGAGGAAGCACACCATTAGTGCTGAGGGAGGGGTGGGATGAGGTCTGTCAGTACTGAGAGAGGGGTGGGAGGTAGGGTGTTATTACTCAGGGAGGGGTGAGAGACAGACTATTACTATGCTGGGAGGGGTGGGAGGTGGTTGTAATAGTAAACACTACTGGTTAATGGAGCATTTACTCAATCATATAAACTATTTTAATCAGTTTTTCCACTGACTTTTTGTATGTCAAAATTTTAGTGCTAAGCCGTGGCATTTCTTCACTTTTTTGTCACATGAAAGCGAAACTGCCAAGTAAACACTGGACTTCTACGTTTTGCTGACGGAAAATATCAGCAAGCAACAATAACCACCATAGTTCCACTTTGCAGGTTTCATAGGTTTTTATGCAAGAAGTGATTGGCAGTGGCCTGGGCAAATTGGAAAACAAAACTAGGGGAGCTGCGAGGAATACCTGGTTGCGATTTCTGGTGTTGGTGATTAACTTCTTTGTTTGCAAAACAGATGAAATTGATATTAGCGCTTTCCCATTTTGCAAGTACAGCAGTGTTTTTGGTCAATTCGAGAACATGGATTCCTCTTCGAAATTGTTTGCTGATGATTTTATACAGTAAAGGTGTAAACTTTAAAATTGCAATAGCACTTGTGAATTCTATATGCTGCTAAGTTAAGGGTTAAGGACCGGAAATTCCATGATCTCGTTTGATAAGATCAATGACAAAAAATTTAGTAACTACATACTGTATACACAAAGGGAAACGTGAAGTAACTGATGGTGCAGAAGTTGACTCAAAAGGCCCACGTATAACTCAACAGTGGAGGATCGTAAACGTGATATTTTCAATAAAAAATTACATGTTTACATGGCAGTTTCGCTTTCGCATGAGAAAAAACATAAAGAAACACTGCGGCATAGCACTAAAATTTTGACATACAAAAAGTCAGTTGAAAACCGATTAAAATAATTTGTATGATTGAGTAAGAGCTCCATTTACTGGTAATATTTACTATTACAACCACCTCCCACCCCTTGCTGTGTAGTAATAGTCTGTCTCACACCCCCCCTGAGTAATAACACTCTGCCTCCCACTCCTCCCTTAGTTCTGATAGACTGCATCTCACTCCTCCCTGAGAACTAATGTGTGCTTCCCCCCCTATAAAATGGTCCCAAAAAAAATGGTCCAAAAAATAGTCCAGTCTATATTATACCCTATGCCAGTGAATTATGGCTAATGCTTTATAAAGGTAATTTTAAAGACTTAAAGGCTATTTCAAAACTGTTGCTCTCTAGAGAAAACTGCAGCAGCCCTAGAAAGTGGGTACTTCAAAGACCATTCCCTTAATTGCTTTCTTGTCAATTGTTATAATACTTGTAGTCCATTTAATATTTCTGAACAAAAAAAACTTAAATGTTTGTGACAGATAATACTACAAGCTGAAAATTATTAGCAATCCCGATAACAATTTGCCATGCTAAGAAAAGTCATCATCTGCAAAAATCTTATGAGTGAAAAGGCTGATTGTATGAGGATCATCAATTTCAGGGATTGTTACACCCTAATTCTCCACTCGCACATAACCATAATGCTGTGGGTTACCCATATGTTGAACAAAATGAAAACTGCAAGAGAGGAGACAAGTTTAAAACCCACAAATACTTCCAAATGCCTTGCAAATCAAGGTAAACCATTACCCACAATATATTAAACCCTAAGAAATAAGACTTTCAACCATACTGTAGCAGCCATTCCTGAATTACCTCACATTATATAAGCTGATGACATAAATATTATTTTCAGTCATCAGCTGAACAAAAAGTTAAAACCAAAGAGGAAGAAAATAAAGAGAAAAACATTGCCAGTCCTATAAGGAATCATCCAGCATCTTTGCATGACATTTTTACAAAAGCCGAATCACTTATGGAAAGACTTTCTGTAGGTGATGAGAAAATCAGGAAGATTGAGGAATGCACTTGAGGCCAGTCAAAAAGCAGTGAGTGGTATGCCCATTGTTCTATTAAAACTACTGCCTCTAAATGCAAGTGAGCACTTACAAAGAATACAACAAACCCTAAGAAAGCTATGAGAGAAATTGTTTGCAATACAAACTAACAGTAACAGCACATGAGAGATGGCAATGAATCAGAATCAGAGATCAACAAACAGTACTCCAGACTTAATGATAACACTGCAAAACAATGTGGATTTTTTCGTGACCAACCCACACCCATTTTTGGGTGCCTCTGCTGATAGACTTGTGGGGAATAGTGGTGTAAATGAAGTAAAGAAAATTTATCCTAGAGATGAGGAAACAACGGAAAGTGCCATCCTTAGACTTACTTAAAAAAAGACAAGGTCATTTGTCTTTGAATAAAAACCACCAATCGTATTCTCAAATGCAGCAGCAACTGTTTTGCACTTTGTTGCTTCTTTCAGTAGTGGGTTATTTGTAAATAGTGTTGTAGTTGATCATGATTTTCGAAGCAAAAATTTGTGAAGACTTGAAAGTTTTCATCACAATGTGATTTTGCTAGAGCTTGCATACCCAGGAGTGAAATATGGCTTAGAGAGAAAAGGTAAACTATGTGTTAATTTTTCAACTTTGTCTATCTTAAAAAAGCATTAATTTGTTTTCAATGTCAAGGTAATTAAGATGGTTGCAAGTCACCAATGAAAGCAATTTAAATACCAGTCACTGCAGTTTTGTTCAACACACTGTTCATTTTTCCTCTTCTGACATGTCTTTCTATTTGTATTTCTATTTTCCTCTTTTATATAGGCTAGGATACTGAGAAACATGCAAATTTCATATTGCTACATTTTATATTCATTATTCCAAAAAAATTTCTGATAATAAGTCCAAGCCTGAATCCAGCACCAAATGCTTTGTTCAAACCCTAGCTGGTACCTGACTCTGTTCTTCATATGTTAAAGAATAAGAAATTAACATCATGTGTCCTTGATTCACCTTTTCACTACAGGATTGGTATTTGGAAATAAACTAAATTTGCACAAATTGTGAAAGTCTTCTTTACTGAGTGAGCTACAATCTGACTTAATGATCTAACATGCCATACATTTTGATTCTCTGGATGGTGTTCTCCTCATGAATCCTAGTCTGTACAATATTTTTAAGACCTTTCACCCCCTACTCCCTTTAGCTGTGACCTACCCTACCCTTTAAAATTAGGAAATGGTAACTTTCACTCCCTGTTAGCTTTTAATGATAAAGGCTTCTGTGTGAAAATCTCTGTGCCATCAACAATAACCTTGAAATCTGGAAATTTAGAAAAATTTTCTGCCTAGTCAAGATAATCACAGCAATGTAGCATCTGACACAAATCCTTGAGATGAAGGCAAAGAAGTGAAGTTCTCCATTTATACTCTCTTTGAACATACTTTTCTTCGGGATGGATCTTTAAGTATTCTGTAGAAGGGTAGCTCTGAATTTCTTTTCCAGTTTCTTGAGCATCGCTAGCATAACAAAAGTCGCTTTTGTCTATTTTAATGAGTACCTTTGCGCGACAGTCAAAACAACATTACGGGTAATGTGCCAGCAGAGAATTCACCACGTATCAATCTGAAGCAAGTGTTTCAGTGTAAGCTTGTCTCAAGTAAAGAGGAAGAAAATGTGCGGTTCCGACAGAGAATAATGCGCTCATATTTGAAAAAAAAATTAAGGACTTAGATAAGAAACAAATAACTGTACAATCAAATGATTCTCGAGACGAAATCCCCGAAAGTCGATGATATCACAGGCCGCATCATGCGAAAACTAAGATCGACACAAAACCGTAGAAAAGTTTAAAACCCTTGAAAAAAATTTACACTTACCAGATTTAGATCTTTCAAAGAATTTTTCCAACTGAGTTGTATTCACAGGGCAAGTGAGGATTGGGCTCGAGGAACTCTATAAGGAAACTAACTTACCACGCCAGCCACGCCGTAGGTCAGCCACGCCGCGATAGGTACTTCATGTATGGGGTATTATTATCTACTCAATACATACTAGAGGGTGGTAAAGGGTTTTTGCTTAACGCGTGATGGCCCCAAAATTTGCAGACGCGTGATTGAACCCAAATTATCTGCGTGACGCGGGACTGGACATGACAACATGATGCGTGATTTGCTATTTTACAAGCGCGTGACACGTGATTTACAAGACTTGCTAATTAGATTTCCGTGATAAGTGAACGCTCTCTGACATAGAAGAATACCAATCGTTTAAAGTTAATAGAGTCTTAACAAAAATTGATAAACCGTGGCAGCCGTGACAGTGGTTTCTGGTCTTTTCTGTCCTTTGCTGACCTTTGACTGACCTTTGATGACTTTGATCTGCGTGGTAGGTCCAAACAATCTTAACACAATAGGCATAAGTTAATATAGTTAACATTTGCACCAGGACAATGACCTTCAGTGTTATTTTTGTCGACCGCCAGGTCGTGATAGTGCGTCACATCGTATCCAGAAAGACTAGAAAGTATCCAAATCTATCGAATGAAGGATTCGAAAGAACGTCGAGCCAAACGACCTAAACGGCCTAAAGGGTAAAACTCGTTAGAGTTTCTGTGTCAGTTTATGCCGTCCGAGAAGATGGTAAAGCAAGGAATGAACCAGTACACAAGGAAAAATTTTGTGTACCAGCTAGTGACCAGCTAGCGGTATAAAATTTTTCCAAGTTTGTCTTAAAGACCAAAACGAATTCAAAAGCCACCTTATATTCTTTACTAACATAAAGACAGTGCCGTACAGAAGGGAACTGGGCAAAGCTTAGACTCAAATGTTGCCCTTGTGTCAAAGAACAGTAAAGGTGGAGCGTCTACTCAATTCGTACGCAAGACTCCTGGGGCCACGAGTGGCCGCAAATTGAAAGATAGCCAAATTAACAAAGTTCATACTAGTTCTCGCGAGATAACTAGTGAGCCATATATGAGTTCAAACTACAAAAACAGTGTCAAAACTACGACTACTGACTTGTTAAACAACAAACTATGATGTCTATGATGCCCAGACGAACACCTCAGATGCTGAATTGAAAAAATAAAAAATCTTCGCGAAAAGAACTTCGAAGGTGAGGCAACAACAAGTTTTTGGATGAAGAGGATTGAATACTTGAATAGTAAATACGTAGGCTTAACTCTTGTGTTAAACATCTTGATCCTTTAATTTTTTTTTACTATGTTCAATACTTGAAAAGTACGATTTGATATTGCGATACGGAGCTCAATTAAACGTTCTCGGAGCAAGTGAGTCGTCTTTATTTGTCTGGCAAAAAGCAATATGACATTTGGAATGCAATTCATTCCAGAATAAAAAACGTTGGATGGAATATGATTTTTGATAATATATCAGATAGGTTGAAATCTTCCAGTATTAGCTTAGCGTACTTACTCCTTTTCACGTGATGCGTGATTGGTTAAAAAAGTTCTTCGTGATGCGTGATTTGATAAAAAAAATTAAGCGTGATGTGTGATTGGAACCCCCATTTGCCACCCTCATATTTCGTCCAATACTTGACATACATGCAGTAATGTCCATAATAATTCCCCATACATGACGTACTTGAATTCTCCCGCTCCAAAAACTGCAGACCGCCAGCAACGCAGGCTAATAGGTCTGCGAGTCGAGTAATCAAAGTGGAAATATTGTCGGCTATCCCATTGTGGCGAACTATTCTAGTGACACCATTTGCGATTTACCAACAGTCAAGCGACGTGATTGAACCAGACATGAACATTATTACATGCTTTATACATTGAAGAGTGTAAGTCAGGGAAATTTCGTTAAATTTGGTGAGGCTGTTTTCTTCACCCTCGTCGATCTGAAGTTTCTTGTTTAGCAGAGTTTTAGCTCAACACTGTAGCCATATTTTAACATATTTATTGGACTTTGCTCAATTCCAATTTTTACTACGCTTTTCTTCACATTTTGCTTTTCTGCACTCCAAATTAGTCTTACACTCCTTTTGATTACTTTTTTCAAGAATACGTTTCCATTTATTTTTTTATTTGGCCTTGTACCTCTAGCTGGTAGGATCTTTAAGCGGCTTAGAAAATACTACCGGCTAGAGGTACAGGTTGCATATCTAGTCGAATTTGCACAAATTTTACAATGGTTTGCTCCACATTTCACTTTTCTGCACTCCATATTAGTCTTACACTTCTTGGAATCACTTTTTTCATGAATACATATGAATTTATTTATTTTTATTTGGTGTTGTACCTCTAGCTGGTGGGATCTTAGGAGGCTCAGAAAATGCTTGAGATACAGCCCACAAATTTAATTGACTGTGCCAATTTTTATTACAGTTTGCTTTTAATTTTACTTTTTGGCATTCTATGTAGTCTTACACTACATTAAAATCACTTTTTCCATGAATATCTTCTTGTTCCTTGGTTGTGTACCTCTAGCCCATAGAATCTTAGGTGACTTAGAAAATAATACAGCCTAGAGGTTCAGCTTGGATTTAAGATGAATTTAGCTCATTTCATTTACTTTTTTATCAATGGGGAACCTTTCTACTTTCCATGTTAGTCTTGTATAGCTGTAGAGTCACTCAGTAGGTATATTTTCATGCTCTGCAGTCTTGTTTACATGGCTAGTAGGATCTTGGATTACTCAGAAAATACTACCTGCCAGAGGGGCAGCTTATGCATGTGAAGTGAGCTTGAAATCATTAACAATGATATGATTTAAGTGAATTTAAGGTTAACTAGACTTCAACTAAATATGCAAGCTGTTCCTCTAGCTGGTAGTATTTTCTAAGAGATTTTCTAAGATCCTACCAGCTAGAGGTACAAGACAATAGAAATTTTATCTTGGGGATCATTACAATCAGTAGTACTATGGAAAGTGCACTATAGTGGCAAAACTATTCTTAGGTTTTGTTTACCTTTGGAAGCTTAGGTCTTAGTGGATACAGTGTTTAGCTGAAACACTGCTGAACAAAAAACTTAAGATGGACAAGGGTGAAGAAAACAGCCATACAACATTTAGCGAAATTTCCTTGATTTAAACTCCACAATGTATTCTTCACATGTAAAGCATGTGATAATGTTCTTGTCTGGTTCAATCACATTGCTTGACTGTTGGTAAATCACAAATGGTGTTACTAGAATAGTTTGCCATATTGTAATAGCCAACAATTTCCAATAATCACCCAACTTGGAAACTTGTCACCAGTGCTCCTTGAGCATACCTCTAGCCAGTAGGATTTAGGCACAACCACAAGTGAGGACACAATCTTGAGCCCAGGGTCATTGTGGCTCCTTGTCAGCAGTGTGGTCGCAAAATAATGACATCACCACTGGTGAGGACAAGTCCTGAGACTTGCACACCACTCCCTTGACCATCGGGTGGGTGCATCATGTATGGGGACATGTATTGTATTGAATATATAGTTCTGACGAAGGTGTACTTTATTGTTTAGTGTACTTCAGTTACTTTGCTTACTTGAGGAGCTTCCCTTGAAATGAGGTGCTTTGCTTTCTTGAGTTGGTTTGTTTGTTCAGGGCGCTTTGCTTACTTGAGATGCTTTGCTTACTTAAGGTGCTTTGTGCCCATATGAAGATGAGTTAAACCAGAAGTGTTTTTGTAGATTGTAACATTCCGTTTCTTCTTACAAAATAAAGTTGGAAGATTTATCTATATTTTGGGGTTTTGATGAAACCAGTATCCCACTCGTGCTTGTTTGGATATGAGATGATTATTGCACAGCAAGCCCCTGCTTGTCTCATATCCAATGCATGCCTGTGGAATATTTGTTTAATATCATATAATTGACCCACCCAATAATTTTTGCAGATTCTATTGGCTTCTTTAGGTGACTTGATGCAAAATCACCAGACAGGTATTGCACAATAAACCCCATCTGTGTCAATATTCGTTCTCCAACTATTTCCATTGCAAAGAAATAAAGCCAGCAAAACAAGGAAAGCTTTTGAGTTTCACTTTTTCACTTTCTGCTGTAAGGATTCTTTCTTATAAAATTTTATTATGAGGGTGAAATTGGCAAATCTGCAGAATAGAGAAATTTTGGTGACACCAAACACTTTCAAAATTTTGTTGGACTTGTACCATTGCATTGCTAGAGGAGCCTTATAAACTTTTTTTTTGGTGATTATTGGATGTCTTGGAGTGTTCAGCGGACACCTTGCACCACCAAGGTGTCAACCCCGACTTGAATTACTTATGCAAGTTATGAATGTGCAGCCAGCTAAATTGCATAATTTTTTTTAGCACAAAACTTGTCATGTTATGAAATAGACATTCTGTGTCAATTGATTACAAATTTAGAAAAGGTCTCTTGATGTTCTGATTGTCCAGGTGAGAATTGTTCTGAAAGGAATATCTTTTGTAGTAGTGACTGACCTTTCAATGAAGGAATCACAAAATCCATCGAAATTAATTCAAAGTGGAATTAATTCACACCTGAAACTGTTTCAGGACAGCTTTTTATCAAATAACTGAAGACTTTATTACTAATTTGTAATTGTGCTACATAGTAGCTACATAAGACCCAACACTGAACTCTTACACGCTCTAAGCTACAAAGACAATTGACAAACTTAGGTTATTTTTGGGCAAAGAAGGGAGTAGAGCTTTGAACTGATAATCACAGTATGTCAGGCTGAGACAATTCTCTCTAAGTTGCATGATTTCAACAAACATTTCCATCCATCAGACTTCAGTACTTGAGTACAAAGTTTAAAAACATTTAGAACACAATGATATCATGGAAGGTGATTTTGATGAAGTTAATAATTCAGGGTAGTTATATTTATGTGGTGCAGATTAGCTGCACCAAACAAAAAGGAATTTCCCAAACTAGTGTCTCAGTAACTAATAGGATAGACCTTTATAACCATAATAAACTGATTTCAATTCCATTAATGACATTTCAGAACATACTGTAATTATCACAGTCAGTTAACTGAAGTACTTTCCCTGGTGACTTTTTTAGTAATGACTTGCAAGATCAGGAGGGGAGAGAGGAGAAACCTAACAATGATTATTGTTATATACCTAGACTTTCACACAACAAAACTAGCACTGTGACTTGTTGATTCTTATCCATGTGCCCCTGATCAAATTCAAATGTATCCCGACCAGGATACGATTGCGCAGTTGTTGCCCATGCACCGAATACAACAGCATGTTTTTGCCATGTGATTGTTTAAGGGAAAGTCTAAATGTACAACAAAGCACTTAATGAATGGTCCCTTGGGAAACTAGTTGGAGAAAACAAAACTAACTGTTCCCACTGGGACCATAAACCAAAGAGCTCATACGAAGGAAGAACTGTATTTAATTTAATAACACAATTCGATCTAAAATACAAAGAAATCACGTTGGCACTCGGCCTTACAAGCGTTTCAAAACAAACAGAAAATTAACTGTAATAACTTGGAAATCAACTGAAAACTTACTTCTTGACTGCCTCTGTACTTGTGGCAAATAACTGGTTAGCTTGGTTGAAACTGAACTGAACAACTAGATTACGCATCTTAAATTAAACGTTTTATGTAACAAACATTGTAATAATTATTGCAAAATATGAATTCAAATAGAGTGGAATAGTAAACATAAACAGTGTGCACGTTAAATTTAACAATGTTCAGAGCTTGGTGGCTCAGTACATCAGCACCAAGTTCTCTGTTAGTATTCCTCTCCTTCAGAATGATCTAACAGAAAAAAAAGGAAGGCTAGGATTAAATAGAGAGTACATTTACTCAACCTTTTTTGAAACACATTTAATATTTTAATTATAGTTTAAATTAAATGTGTTCTTGATTACTACTGTCATATCCAAACTGGTCCACTAAACTCCAGATTCCAGGGTGGTACACGGGCTCAGTGTATGAACAGGGTTCGTAATTGAGGCTAAACGATAAGGACGGATTTGGTATAAGGGGTTTGATGAAGTCTTCAAAAGCACACAATTAGCCCAGAATGTAGAAACTTCTCCAGATTTTGGTGACCTTTAACTAGTAGGGGCGTTTCACCTACTCCCATACAAGAAGCTACCCCATTACAAGGCAGTCATTGCTGGGAATTGACTCTGAGTATAAAGAGTAAGGAAGCTTCATTCTTTAACGTAAGTACCACACCCATCAACACTACACCAGTACCAATTCAAACTACAAGCTGAAAAGAGTCATCACAACTAGCAATGTGTAGGTTTAGGACTAGAAAAACGGAAAAAAGTTACCTGAATTCTCATTTCCACCTTGATCATCAACTCCTCTTTCAAAATCTTCCTCTTCATCTCTGTCATCAGCTGATGGTGGTTGGGGAGGAAAAAGCAGTGGATTAAGAGGCAGCAACAACAGCTGAAGAAAAGATGATGGTGGTGGTGGTTGAGAGGTTAATGGTGAACCTCCTCCACAACCACCACCACCACAACCACCATCATCATCCCCTCCACCACCAGGGTCACCTTCATCATCTCCCCTGTCATGACCTTCTCTGCCATCACCTCCTCCATTATTATTTTCTCCAACAACATCATCATCCACTCTCCCACCATCAAGTCCTCCTCCTCTTCCTCTTCCTCCACCATTGCTTCCACTGTCATCTTCTCCACCACCATTTCTTCCGCCACCCTCTTGCATGGGACACCGGCAATAAAGGCAGTTTGTGTGACCCTCTTCTCTGCACTGATTGAGGCAATCCTGATGGTATTCACTGTTGCAGCACAGTGATTTCATGAAGACCTCTTCTTTTCCACAAATTTCACAACACAGTGACAAGACCTGAAAGAAAGAAGGATAAGCTAAGTAAGCACAGAATTTTGATTAAATATGATATGATGACCTAACATTACCCACAAATATCAAATATCATAACTTAAAAATCATCAAAACGAAGAACAAAAAAATTGATTAATTGAATTCATTATTGCTACACCAGCAATCTGTTTGTTAAATGCAAAGGTATAAAATTCAAATTTTAGAAAGAGTGTGAAAAATTAAGCTGAATGGCCCCCCTTGCCCTTAAAAAAGAAACTGTGGTGTTGTTACATTTAAATAAAGAGGGTAAGTTACTGAAGAAACTATGGTGCTGCACCAGTGGGAAAGTATAAAAGGGTAATTTAGTATTATCAACAGAATTGACAACCTAAATTGGTCACCATAAAGAGTTTTAAAGCAGAGCAAAGGACCAAGGGCTAATGTTTGAAACATCAGCTTTAACACTCTTTACGGTAGCCAATTTAAGTTTTCAACTCAGTTGATACTACATAATTACCTCGTTGTTACATTTGGCCAATGATAATAGTTTCTTGTCACTCAACACTTTTGAAAAAAACATCTGCTAAATTGATTGCAACTAAACAAAACCCTTTTTACAATTAACTTCACCATCTACAATGAAAAACAGGATTTAAAAAATCAAACCTTGGAATGTTGTGGGAAAGTCTGCAGAGGGTGATTTTCCCATGTGTCAGAAACATCATCATTAGTTGATGGTTGTTTAGATGATGTTAGAGCAGCTGTGTTAAACAAAAACAAGAAATGATATCACAAACTCTTCAACACCCTAACATCAGTATGCACATTCTCCATACTGTTCTTTATACATCTCCCAAGGTGCTGACAAGGAGAATTTGTCTATCAATCAAGAGATTCTATGGTTGGTGACAATTTCCTTTATATTCCTGACCTAAATGTGTGATCCAAGGGCAATACTGTAAGGAGAAATTACAAGGGGTCTGAGGGTCACAGCAAGGAGAGAGTTTATAGATTCAATTGGCAACAGTCACACAAACAGATTCCTGAAAACAGAACAATTTACTTGATGGAAATCTATTAGGAAAATGTCAGTCAGCTGCAAAAAGGGACAACTCAATGAAATTCACTTAAGAAATACATTACAAACATAACTGTTTGGTCATCTTTGAACATGTTTTATGTTGCAGACCAAATAAGGACTTCAATTTGGAGTAAAGAAGCTAATACCTTGAGTTGCATTTGTTGGTTTGACCAAGCTCCATTTTTGAGAACTAATATTCCTTTTTCATGAACAGTTTGATTGAAAGTTTCAGGCTTTCTTAGTTAAACACTTCAGAGAACTGCAATTCAGTAGATAATTAAAATCTCTAAAGCTTTTGCAGGCTATAGTGTTGTTTTTACGAAATATGTAATATGTAAACATTCCAATAAAATCTATCTCTCTGGCTCTGTAAAAGAAACAAAAAGACATTTCCTGCAATAGTCCACATACCTGGATAATCAATTCCGTTGACAGTTCTCTTTCTATGAAAACTATAACATTGTGAAAGTCATGTGTTAATATACATTAAGAGTCAATGAATATAGGACAAACTACAAACACATCTATTACAGAAAATATAAAATCTTAAAAAATAGTAAGACTTTCTACTCCATTCCTCCCTGGCCATGCTGAGATTTTCACAACCCTAGAATTTTCACCCAGCACTACCAAAGAGAAAAACTTCTAGTTGTTGCTATCGTATGGTATCTTTTAGAGAATTTGTCAATACAGAAGAGTAAAATATTGACATGCTCAGAATGAAGCATTTGATTTGTCTTTCAAATAAATATTGTAATAATTTGCCATTTTGCTTCAAAAAGGAAGTAATTAATGAAGGGAAATCTTATTTCCTTACTCAGGGATAGAAAAGGAACAGCCCATGAAAAGCACAACTATACCAGGTCGATTAATTTATTAAATAAGTAAAGAAAAAATGAAGTAACATTTCTGCATGTCAAAATTAAATTTCATCATACATTCTTCTACAGTCAATGGCTTGTATTTGAGTATCAGTGTAGTAAACCTTGGACCAGCCTGGTCTGAATTTGCACTATAAGTGATTCAAGTCAACTACAGCAGCGATGCCTTTGAAAAGGTGAAGGTACACAATGTCCAATGTCAGACAGTATAATGGCAACTTAACAAAGTCGATTTTTCATCTTGTAGCAATATCATTTATCTACTCAAACTGCCTCATTGGGCTTACCGGTATTTCTGTACCACTGACTAAAACCTTACTACAAATTTCAATTTTTGAGGTAAATTTACCACTTAATATTATAACAAATAAAAAGCTAAAGAATCAATAACCTACTTGTAGCTACAAAGCTACATGATTAAGTCAGCTTCATCTTAGGTTTGCATGCCTATGTCCTTCACATTTACATACCTTTTCCTCATCATATTGGTCTCAAACATTACTATCAAACACAATTAATATCTTCAATACCTTTTCTATATCTTGTGCTTGTTTCAACGAAAAATCTTCATTTGTTGATGGTTGACGCTCAGCGCAAACTATGAGATAACACATCACCAATAATATAATACCTCATGTCAACCAAAAAATTTAAAAAGTAGATAAATAAATAAATATAAATGAATGTGGGGGTAGAGTCTACCTTGGCATAAAGTGCTCAATGCTGTGGTAGCAGAGCTAAGTATACATAAGTTAAAGAATTAAAGAGGACGTACCAATTCTCTGTGACTCTGCATTTTGTGCCTAAGCACTCGTCAGACAGAACTTTTCTTTTCTGTCTGATGAGTGCTTAGGTACAAAACTCAGAGTCACAGAGAATCGATGCGTCCCCTTTAATTCTTTAACTTATTTAAATAAATAAATATAAATGAATACAGAAAGACCTCCTTTAAGTTCAAATGGAGTAGACAAATTTTCTATAAACAAGTATACAACTAAATGCAATTGTTTACATGTTATGCTAGAAGTAATTCAACAAAAGTTATTCAAAAGAAGATTAGGCCCATTGGTTCATTATTAGTTTTTCCAATCCAAATGTATGTCTCCCTGAAAAGCCATTTGACATCTCAAACTTGCAGGGCTAAAAATTAACTCCAGTGCTTGGTGGCCAGTCGGGCCAGTTTCCTTGAATTCTTAGTGGCCCATCCGAAAATGAAGTTGCCCTCAATTTCCTCTAGTTTAAAATGAAAACTTGAATAAACGCCCCATGGCTTCTAATGGAATGTTAATTAAAAGGAAAGAACACAAAAGTCCTGAGTCGTATAGCAATCACAAAATCAAAATGGCGTCTATATGTTGTGAATGTGGATTGCTCGTGAAATCACTGTAAAAACGGCTCAGAATTTCCACTTCAGAACTAAAAATTCACTAAAATAGATGATCTTAGAGTCTAGGTAAAGAAACGAAGAGAAAGGTAGTCCAATTAAATCACAAATTGAGTTGTATTTTTAATTTTGTGCTTTGCATAATTTACATTGCACCTTGATTTACATTGATCCTTAGTGTCTTATTTCAGTGTCTACCTCACAATTTATGTCACCAATTACACTAAAGGTGCAAGGAGCTACGCCATTGCCAAGGCTGAAAACTAAGAACAAAACTGTGATATATGTTTTTTTTATTACTGGCTGAGGTATAACATTAGCTTAAAATTGGCTGTGGAATTGTCCAGTACATTTTACACGAGTGCCATAATTTGATATATACAAAACAAATTATTTCGTCCAGCAAAATCAACTAAACAGATATCACCTGAGGTTATCGTAATTTTATTTTAAACTTTTCTCTTAAGTGTTTACCATATTTGGAAAATTATTAGTTGTTAGAAACATAAAGCAGATATCAACCAAAATAATACCCAACTTACTTGTTTGACGCTTGATCAGCGCCAGCAGCATTGGGAAGCTTGTAAAAACAAACAAACAGCTATTAAAAATCATGTCTTAACATCCTTACAGCATTGCTTTTTTTCACATAGAGACTACGTTCAATGAAACTTAATATTGCTTCTCATCAATCTAACAAGGTTTTCCTCAGGTCTCTGAGAACATATGCATTTGATACCAAAAGTTCTGCATTTCCTAGGTCTCCTAGGATGTCTGTGTGTCCCATGGAGAACTGCGCCAATCGCTCTGACGAGGGGCTAACGCTCGAAACGTCAGCTTATTTACCCTTTACGGTGGCCAATTAACGTTTTCAACTCAGTTGTTAACACTGAAGTACCTGCTATACTCTCCCACCGACGCAGCACCACAGTTTCCTCAGAAACTTACCCCCTTTATTCATGACTACAAAAAGTTAAGCTTATCTAAATCTGAAAGGTTTTAATATTTTTACCTCTGTGAATTCTACGTGTATGTTCTCTACTGGTACAGGACGTCCAGCGGAACCCGTCGGAGTAGGTGATTTGGACATCTGATCTCGACTCTCACTCGAATTTTCCATTTTCTGAAAAAGCAAGAAAGTAAATTTTGACTTCGTAAGAAATTCAATAACTCGCTCAGTCTTCATGGAACATTTACATCATTTTTTCTTGGATTTACAGGTTCTCAGCGTTAAATTCGACGCTCTATAAAAAAAATATAAAGGAGGCAAGCTAGATTTGGATCTTAACATACATTTTCTGCAATTTTGACAAGCTATCCCGATTCTGAAATATCCCTTTCTGACAACACCTGGATGTTTCACAGTACTTCAAAATATTATGGAGCTGTGCTAGTCACATGAAGACTCACATGACCGTCTTCTCTCGAATCCAAGCCTTCACTTTGGAAGCCAAAGGAGAAAAACCCTGGACACAAGGCTGTTTCAACGCTCAGACGAAATAAACCCAAGTATTAAAGCGAAATGAACATTTGAAATGGTTGCTAAAATAGGACAACAACTTACAAGTTGCTACAATTGTACGTGATGAAATCGAAAATGAAGGATAATAAAAGACACTTACAGACGTTGTACAAGATCGGGGGACAAATTGCTGGTTATAGACGGTGTAAAACAATTTAGAGAGAATGAGGAAAATGATCCATCACAGTTAAACGATAAATCCGAATTAATAAAATTTGCTGTAAAGAACTTATATGAATGACATAAACAAAAAAAAAATTATGCAAAATAAACAAGGTAACAGAATATCGATGACAGTAATGTCCGTGAAAACAAAAGAACCGATGAAAAAGCAACAAAGAATAGAAAAAAAGGATGACATCAAAAAAGAAAAACGCGAAATAATTTTGGCAGCAATACTCATTATTTCCTTGGAGAAAATTTAGGCAAATGAAGTCCTCAGACTTCTACCAAAATTTGATGCAAGATTCATCCAGAGCACTAAAAACAACCCTTCCACCCAAATCACAAGGAGCTTTCTGACCTGGAGTGTTTGTCCTCCATCAGTGTCTTCTTACTGACTCTTTTATGGCAGGCTGTTTGTAGCAATATTCAATAATTCTTTCATTCAACCCCCCCATTCAACCATTCAAGAATCTATTCAACTATTCAACCCTAATTCAACTATTTGATCCCAATTTAACTATTCAACCCCAATTCAACTCTTTAATCCCAGTTCAATCATTCAATCCCGCATTCAACCATTCAATCCCGCATTCAGACCCGATGGTTGCAGGACTAAGTAACCTGGCACAATTACATGAAAAACGTCCTAAGACGTCTGTTATGTTAACTTGGAAATAGCAGTATTTTGGGGGTCAACCCGAGTCATACTCTCTCTTGCCTGCGCTGTACCCGTAGTCCAGGTGACCTTATATACCCGACAATGTACCCTTGACCTGATTTTGCACCATGATTAGATATATGGTTTCTAACTAATCCATCAAGTTCTTGGTCAGTTATATTGCTAAACTCTCTCATCTCTTGTAGTCCGAATTTCTCCACTCTTCTTAGTACAGTCCACCTCGAAACACCCAATATTTTAGCAATTTTGCCCCAGGTGAAACCGAATCCACGAAGTTCTTCAAGTGTTTCAGAAGATGTATAGTACGATGGCCTCCCGGGTGAAGAAATATTGCTTGTCTGTTTGAGCCCAAGTTAGCGACAGTTGTTGTGGTAAAGGAAGCTCGAGACAATAAATGGTTCCAGCCTTGTAAAAAATCATCAAAAGCGGACGTAATTTTTTGCAACTGTGTTTTCTCGTTATCTTCAAACTGGAAACAATCTTCCAGCTTTCTTAACAAGGAAATTGTTTTGTCAAGTGTTACGGCATGTTCTTCCAATGGTTCTACCTCGAAAGGAATCTTACATAACTGAGTTGTCTTGTCTAAGATGTGGTTTAAAAAACTAGGTGTTTCTGTTAGCTCAGATTGCTGTGCATCTGCCGCCATCTTGCTTTCTATGATAACTTAGGTTTCAGGCTCCAGCTCGGCCGTCTTTGGTGCCAGGTTGCCCAGTCCCTCAGTTGAATGCGGGATTGAATGGTTGAATGCGGGATTGAATGGTTGAATGCGGGATTGAATGGTTGAATGCGGGATTGAATGGTTGAATGCGGGATTGAATGGTTGAATGCGGGATTGAATGATTGAATTGGGATTAAATAGTTGAATTGAGGTTGAATAGTTGAATTAGGGTTGAATAGATTCTTGAATGGTTGAATGGGGGTGTTGAATGGTTGAATTGGGTTGAATTGCAGTTGAATGGTTGAATGAAAGAATTATTGAATATTGCTACAAAAAGCCTGCCATACTCTTTCCCATCTGACCGTCAGAGTAAATTGTAAGGTTTAGAAGAAATTGGAAGGAGGTGAAGAGAAACCTTAAAAGGTCTCATTTTCCCAATTTTCAATTCCTTACATCTTAAAATGTCCCCATCAGAGTCAAACTGGTTCTAAAATCAGATCTTGTCCTGCACGGAGAGGCTGTAGCTGATTGAAATGGATCGCATCTCTCAAGGACCAGGTAAAATTGAAACTGAGAGAAGAAAAATAATTGTAAATGAAAGAACAAACAAGCAAAGGCGACCAAAAATTTAAAAAATTTAAAAAACTAAACCACACAACATGCCGCAGCAAATGCTAAAGGGGGCTGGACACACATTTATGGATGGCTATTAGATTATGATATTTCCAGGACATTTCCATTGTGAAATTCAAACTATCCTTTTCTTTTGGGCAGACAAATCTGTTCAATTCTTTTATTTTGCTAATTGACTGGCACACACATGTAAAGAAAGTCTTCTTACCCCTAAATATCAAAACTGTTTGAGGCCCGTTTCTTTCTCTCTCTCTCTCTTTGGCTTATTGAACGGAAATTTCCACAAAAATTAATCTTTGCGGATTTAAATCAGCATCACTTGAGAGCTATTGTTTGTTATAATCAGCTAAAAAGAACGCACACAAAGAAAAGAGATCTTTTCATACAGTCTGAACTTAATAAAAATAACTCAGGAACTAATTTGTTCTTAACCTTCAAAGTAAATTTTTTTTCCTGCGCCATTGAAGACAAAACGAATATCTTGTTTATAAAACAGCAACGAACCGTCACCATCCTTGGGAAAATATACTTCCGGGACCTTTCAGGCACATCTTGGATCTTGAAAGAAAGTCTCGCTGATTATGTGTTAATAAAGGTGTCTATTTAATGACCATCTAAGTCGTATAATTTCGTTTCATTGTTCTATAAGATAGGTGTTACTGAAAGCAATTCTTTAAAATAGGGGTTTTCTTCTGAAAATACTTGTTTCAATCCCCGGCGGTACGTAGTTTCTCTTTAAACATCACTAACAAGCTCGCCAACCAATGTTGTGTTTACTTTTTTTTGTGGCAAGGTCTATGCACAACAAAACTATAGAAGAAAATAGAAGCTACACGTATTATTATAGGGAAAAACTATTTTCCCCTAAAAGTATTCTTCAGAAAACACATAAACAAGCAAAAAACTATTTGCCCTCAACAGTTTGAACCGAAGTCACGCAATGCGCACTCGAGTTGTGACACGTGGCCGAATGAGTGTTGCTTTTCACGAAGTACAACCGATGTTGTGACATACGCACCTGTTGTCCTCAGTTTCCTTCCTTGAGGCGATGGGAATTTTCTCATTTTCTGTTTCATGTTTTTAATGAATTGTTCAAAAGTGCTTACAAACATTGCTGTCCGTCAAGAGAGTGCAAACCTTGAAAGTTTTAAACTGTGCGCCGTACCTGCCTTGTTTTTCAAGCGAATCCACGTGACTAAATGCTCTTCCCGACGATTGGCTTGTTTCATTTCTTACGTCATTAACGATCATTTCAGAGGTTTTCTTTTGTGAAGCAAAACTAAATTTCTAGTGCATTCAAAACTTGTGTTGTTTGTTTCGAGCAAACTTTTTTGTGTGTTTAGGTTTTTCGATGATGTACCGTAAAGAAGTTTGTGCGATGGTGACATACAAAAACTGATAAGAAAATGATGAGGAAAAAATAGACAGTCTACACTGCGAAACACATTCCTCTATCTTAGTCTTTAACTTACATAGCTTTAACTTACATAAATTTTAACAAAACCATCGCAAAACGGGGTGTTCTGGTTTGAGGTGTTCTGGCTGAATATTAGCCAACCCGTTGAAACGAAGAAATCCTGCAAACCCTAAAGAACTTATTGCGGCAATACGTAAGTCCTTTAAAGATGCTTCCTCAGAGTCGTGTCTGTCAATAATGCTTCTAATGATGGCAGGGTCCACTAGCTTTTTCTTGTTAACTGGATTGCTCCTGATCCTCTTGGCGCACTCAATCAAGCTCTTGCAACAAGCGTCATCCGAAGGATTGGGAACGTCATCAGGAACAAATGAATGGAGCCATTTCAGCGCAGCATGGACCAAAACTATTGCGGCCGGGGACCTAAGCTGTTGATCAAAGCCGAATAGATAAAGGGCGACAACAGGAGAAGAAAAAGACAACTGCAGCGCAATTTTCCTAGATCTACACCACAGCAAACACTTATTTATTTCCTTAAGATATTTCTTCACGGTAGAATCCGCCCTAGAATTGAGTAAAAAATTAAATAAAGAATTGAAATCCGGTCTAACAGCAAGAGGGAGCACCATCCATGCTTTACTTGCAATTACGACCTGCAAGAAAAAATCATATCACCAAAATTTTACAATAACGTTAACAGGATAGCGGCTCTAGCAATTGCGATGCAAGCGATGACAGCGATTCTAATAAGCGGCCCTATGCCTATGACGCAATGTCTGCATGCTGCATTATAGTAAGAAACTACACCGACCTCCCGGGGCAAAATAGGCATGCAAAGTAGCTCCTAAACAAAGGCCTAGCGAATAACCTACGAAGAAAACTAAATAACAAACGCGTAATAACTGCATATATATCCTAAACGCGACTTGCTCTAGTAGATCATTTAAACCCCCAAAGGCTCCACAAACTACATGCAAACGGATATAAAAATTAATAGGCAACACCCTGTCTAAGACACAGTCAGCTCGGACATTTAAATAACCTAACAATCAGCAAAAACAAAGTTACAGCCTTGATTAAGAAAGGTAAAAAACCTAACCCAATAGGAACGAAGCAGTTCAACTTTGTAAAAAACCTTGGCCAGAATGGCACGCGAACCGGTGTCAAAAAAGGACATGTACACAATTTTCCGTACGTGAACAGGTCTCCCATTGTCGAGAGAACTCGAAAACCTTCTCGTTCTACTAACAAAGCTCTAAAACTACAGAAATCTTCTCCAACGGACGAAGTTGTCCCTTCACATGACAAGTGGCATTTACCCTGGACACAGCTGTCCATGCAACTAATAACCAGTGTCAAATCCTGCAAATACCAGCACTAAAAGCTAGTTCAGAAACCTAACCGAAGGGCAAAAAAGCTGAATAATCCCTACAAAAATTCGAATCTAAGCGCGACGACCTCGCCTGTAAAGCGAGGAGAACCAAGGAATGAATTTGAATTTCTTCCTAGGGTGAGACCTTGGGATGCATTCAGCGTAAAGTATCCTTTAATGAACGACCGATATTTGCTCGTCAGAAGGGGCCAGAAACTGGACGAAGGCCATTATGGGACTACAAGAGTAGCCATCGCTTTCTGTAGGCTCAGATAATGGATAACGCGAGCAACAAGAAAAACTGGAGGAACCTCTAAACAATTCTCGGAATTTAACTCTTGGGCAAAGAAGTCAATTCCTGACGCACCTGGATTCCAGAAACGCGAAAAGAATTTAGGGAGCTTTGCTGTATAATAATTAGCAAAACGTCAACTGTATGCGGGTCCCATAACTCGTCCAAACTTAGAAAGAAATCCTGCGTGATTTGCCAATCATCAAAGTCTATAAGGCGACTGATGTAATCCGCCTTCTCATTTTCAGTTCGTGGGATCCATTGCACCTCCAAACGAATACTGTGCGCCGCGCAAAACTGAAAAATTTTAGTAGTAAGCCTGTGCGAATCCAATTTCATGCTTCCGACTTCTATGATTCTAGCCGCCGTCTGGCTATCAGTGAACCACTTGATAAGTGAACCTTCCAAAATTAGCGCAAAAGACTCTAGGGAAAAATAAATGGCTGCAAGCTCTCTCCAAGTAGAGCTTTTAGAGCGCTCCGAATGCTCCCAAAGCTTGTGACACACACACAATCCTCATTAGGGGTAATAACTGAACCGCACCCTGTAGCGCTGGCATCGGAGTAAGCGAAACGCTGTGGCTTATTAAAGAGAAAACACTCGCGCACTATGATAGAATTTAGGTTGTTTTTCCAAAAATATAACTCCTCAATGCAATAGGGATCCATCTTAACTTGCGAGTTCCAGTGCTGCACGCCTAATGTAAACATAATGCAGTGCCTAGTCATGATCCTAGAAATATTCCCGGAAACAGGCGCAGTAGAAATTATCTTTCCTGTAAAAGACGCCAATCTTCTGGCAGAAAGAACAAAATCGGATTCGATAATACTGCCAGTTGTACTAGTTATTTTTCAACCCTCCTATCGACAATTTCAATGGTTCCACAAGCGCTATCCCAAGTGATACCCAACCAATCAAGCCTCTGACAAGGTATCCACATTGACTTATCCTCGTTAGTAACGAAACCCGCCTTTGAAAGGTCAGTTCTAACGGCATCCGCGACAATACTGCACACTTGAGAATCCTTTTCAATACCCCACCCGTCGTCGAGAAAAACAGCAACGCAAATGCCCTGATGCTTCCAATGTTTCTCAAGAGGCTTAAGAATTTTTGTGAACACGTAGGGGGCGGACGATAATCCGAAAGGTAAAACTGTAAACGCATAGAACTTCACTTGATTGGAATTGGAATGCTTCTAGGAAAAATCAAGATATGTTTGATGGCCCTCAAAAATTTCAACGTGGTGGTACCCACTTTTCAGGTCGAAGGAAAACATATATGCACCCCGCTTGAAGTAAGACATAGCTGTTTTCCAGTCTTCGTATCTAACGTGCTTCTTATACGAAGAAACTTTTGACGTATCTTAAATCAAGAATGAGCCTCTTCTTTCCATTAGCTTGAACAGATACGGACAAGAGGTTGACCACCTAGGGCGGTACCTTGGTTTCCACAACACGACCCGACTCAACTAAGTCTTGAATAGCTTCCTCAACAAACTCGACATGTGAAAGAGACGATCTGTTGTTTTTGAAAACCAATGGTTCCGGAAAACTAACGAAAGTTAACAAAAATCCCCTTTCTATAACGTTTAGAATAAAACCAAGGGTTCCAATACACTTCCAAAATTCGACGTTTCTACGAAGATTTCCCATGAAGTTAACTCACGGTGGACTAGTGGTTAACTCAAACTCAAACAATTCGCTATCGCAATGTACCTGAGCGATATCAGCAACCTCCTCATCAAAGACATTACTGCTTGCACCGGGTTGAGTGTGAGCTCCGTGACTGGTCTGTAAGGGCTGTATGAGTATCCTGGGGTGAATGTGGTTCCGCGATAAGCGCTTCGTGGGCTATCCCAGGAGACAGTGCATTCTCTTGCCCAGTGGCCGAGTTTGTGGCATTTAAAGCACCTCACGCGGTCCACACAAGCATCTCTACCGTCTAAAAACATTTGAAATGAAAGCAGTATCAAAAGCAGATAAAATGAAAAACCACTCGAAAAAACCTGAGAAAAAGGGAGGGTGGGTGGGGCTAGATCTTAAACATCCCAAGCAGAAACAGCTCTAAAGTGCTGAGGTCGCAAGCGAGAGAGAGAGAACAAACTGGAAACAGCATCTTAAATAGGTAAAACGAACCAATCGGAAGCTACGAGAAGCGCACTGCGACACCTAAAAGCGATAAACTGTAAGGAAGAATGCGAAGCAAAAATAACAGTGGAAAGTATATTTCCAGAATACTGCTTGTCTGGATATTCGGGACATCTTTTGCTCTTTCTCAGAGTTATCTCTTCAATTATCTAATTCAACGATTTGACCAACAAACATCCTGACGGAAAAGTTTTTTCCTCCACCACACATATTAAAAATGTTCGCAGTAGATTTTCTTTCTTTTTTTTCCCTCAACTAATCCAACGGAAATTCCATAAAAAATATTAATGGTAGTGACCTCTGCTGATTTATGTTGGTAGCATTTAAAAACACAAAGGTTTTTTGATAACTGTACTTCAAAAATTATGAACTCAGCTTTAGGAAAACAACCGAGGATATGACTCACAACAAACCTTGCCTTACTTCATATTTGATACCAATATATCCTATTAAACTTGAGAAAAAGGATTTTTTCTCGTAAAACAAAGCTGAACCACTAGTATCTTGACAAAATATCTTCATGACTTTTGAAGATTTATTGTCTGCAATTAATCTTCAAATGAAGGCTTTGCTGAACAGCTATACACATCAATTTACTTCCTAGTTACCGATATTTTTTCAACAACTCAGAATTACCGGAGGCTGTTCTCGCAAATTAAAGCTTTTCCTCAGAGAATACTGTTTACAGCGCCGGCGGCAAATCGTTTTCTTTAAACATTCACAAACAAGTAGGCCAACCAATTTTACTGTTTTTAGGCAAAGCCTATGAACAATAATGACAGGCGAACACGAAACGAATCATTGAACAGAAAAGCTTATTTCCCCCCCAAGACTAGTCTCCAGTTAACGGACAAACAAGCGAAGGACTAAATGCCTTTTAAAGTATAAAACGATACCATGCAATGTGCGATTTCCTTGTAACGCGCTCACGAGTGTTGCTTCTTCCAAACTAAAACAGCGTCGAAACATTAATACACACACCTGTTGTCCTCAGTTCTCTTCCATTAAGTGATAAGCAACTTCTAAGTTTCCGTTTCCATTCAAACAAATTACTCAAAAGTGTTGCCAAACTTTATTGTCTGTCAAGTGAGTGCAAAGTACTTTTGAACTGCGCGCCTTCCTGTCTTCTTTTGGCGAATCCACTTCACCGAATATTCTTCCCGCCGATTGGCTTATTTTTCTTACGACATTAAAGGTCATTTCAGGTTTTTTTTGTGTATGCAAAACCAACAAACTTATAACCATAGTATCTTTTGTGTCAAATTTTTCGTGTGTTTGATCTAAGGATGAACTAAACTAGTAGTACTCGGCTGTCGTTAGAATGGGCGTAAAGAGATTAACCTTCACATTAACAGTGAAATTCACCTTTGCACCAATGGTATATCGGTAGTCTTTGTCTGCCCAAATCCTGCAATTTCTTGCATTTGGCGGTAGTAATTGTTACCAGCCCACAAAGTTTCTCCCAATTTTGAAGGCAAGTTGCATGATTTCAACAAACTTTTCCCTTCATCAGCCTACAATACTTAAGTACAAAGTTTGAAACATTTAGAACACTCAGTGATATGATGGAGGGTGATTTTGACGAAGTTAACATTTCAGGGTAGTTATATTTATGTGGTGCAGATTAGCTTCACCAAATAAAAAGGAATTTGCCAAACTAGCGTCTCAGTAACTAATAGAAAATACCTGTATTACCATAGTAAACTGATTTCAATTCCATAACTGACATTTCAGAATCTACTTTAATTATCGCTGTCAGTTAACTGAAGTATTTTTCCCTGTCTGGTGACTTTTTGAGTAAGGTCTTGCAAGATCAGGAGGAGAGAGAGGAGAAACCCAACAATGACCATTGTTCCGTCGAAAAAAGAAGACCAAAGAGCCAATACGAAGGAAGAACCGTATTTAATTTACCCGGTTATAACACAAGTCGATCTAAAATACAAAGAAACCACGTTGGCACTCGGTCTTACAAGTGTTAAACACAAACAGAAAATTAACTGTAATAACCTGGAAATCGACTGAAAATTTACTACTTGACTGCCTTGGTACTTGTAACAAATAACTGGTCAGTAATATTACAATAGCTGGTTAGCTTGGTTGAAACTAACTGAACAACTAGATTACGCGTCAGTGCATCAGTACCAGGCTTTCTGTTAATATTCATCTCCATCGTAATGATCTGACAAAAAAAAAAGGGAAGGCTAGGCTTCATCTCTGTCATTCGCTGATGGTGTGTGAGGAGGAACAAGCTGTTGTGGTGGTTAAAAGGGTACCTATACCTCCTTCAACACCACCACTACCACCACCACCACCACCACCACCACCACCACCCACCACCACAACCCCCACCGCCAACACCACCGCCACCACCCACCTCCCCCGCCACCACCACCGCCACCTTCCGCCAACAACAACAACTGAACTAAAGATGGTTCTTGTGGTTGTTCACCACCTTGTCTGCAGTATACGCAGCCTCTGTTACGCTTTTCTTTATCCTGATTCCAGCACTCCTCATGGAGTTCATGCCCACACTGTAGTTTCACGAACCGCTCTTCTTTTCCACAAATGAAACATATCAGGGAAAATACCTGAAAGAAAGACATGATAAGCCAGCACAGAATTATGATTAAATGTGATATGATGACTTAACAAAAAAAAATTTTAAAAAGTTAAAATGTCTCATGAATTGATGCAATTCATCAATACCTTTTTTACAGTAACTAAACCATCTACAACAAAAAAAAAGGACTTAAAAAATCAAACCTCTGGATGTTGTGGGAAAGTCTGCAGAGGGTTATATTCTGATGTGTGAGAAACATCCTCATAACCTGATGGTTGTTTAGGTGGCGATGCTGGAGCAGCTATGTTCAACAAAAACAAGAAATATATGACTTTTCATATATTTTTAACCAAAAACAAGAAATTATATCACAAACTCTTCAACACCCTAACACCAGTATGCATATTCTCCAAACTGTTCTTTATACATTTCCCAAGGTGCTGAAAAGGAGAATTTGTCTATCAATCAAGAGATTCT
This sequence comes from Pocillopora verrucosa, assembly GCF_036669915.1. Lineage (NCBI taxonomy): Eukaryota > Metazoa > Cnidaria > Anthozoa > Scleractinia > Pocilloporidae > Pocillopora > Pocillopora verrucosa. The sequence continues at coordinate 14,990,028 of NC_089320.1, read as the reverse complement.
TTGGTTGGTGATCACTTTCTTCATATTTCTGACCTAAATGTATGATCCAGAGGTGATCTTGTGAGGAGAAGTTAGAGGCTAGTCACTATTAGGGGTTTGAGGGTCTGCAACAGACACATGAAAAGATTCTTGAAAACAGGGCAATTTACATGATAGAATTCTACTTTTTCTCGGCTGCAAAAAGGGACAACTCAATGAAAGTCACTCAAGCACTGCATCAAAAACATAATTGTTTGGTTATTTTTGAACATATTTGAAAACATGGACTAAATTAGGACTTCAGTTTGTTGGGGAATATAGAAGCTTATACCTTGAGTTGCATTTGTATGTAAAAATTCCAAGAAAATCTGTCTCTCTGGCTTTGTAAAAGAAGAAAAAAACATTTATTTCCTGGAATAGTCCACATACCTGGAAAATTGTTCCTCTCCAATTGAAAACTATAATTTTGTGAAAATCATGTGTTAATAGACATTAGGAGTCAATAAGCATAGGACAAAGTACAAACACTCCATGTTTCCACGTTCCCAGAATTTTTACCCAGCACTAACATTAAGAAAAACTTCTGGTTGTTGCTATCAAATCAAATCAAATTTTTTGGGTACAGTTTTGTTGGGTTAAGCTTAAGTGTTCAGTTCTATGTAAACAAGCCAAATGTTCAATGAACATGTATATGAGCACTGTACTCCCTAAAGATCAGTTGAATCACCTATGTTTCATATGTTTGCTTCTGTATTTTCAGCCAAAATGTGCAATTTTGAATCAATGTTGTTATACTCACCAGTTACAATTTGTGAGGCCTGAATCAGGTTCCAAAAAACATTCCTCATGTGCTGCTCTTTGGCAGCATTTATTCACCAGAACAGCTTCCTGGCAAATTCCACAGAAATGCTTGGATACCTGGAATGAAAAGTTCCCAAAATCTTGACCCTTTCACTCCCAAGATCTAATTAGTAATTCTCCTTACTATCTCCCATATAATTCTTACGATGTTAGTTCAGAGAATTTGCTATTGGATCAACTAATAATCCCATGATTGATATTTTTCTCTATTCTCATCACCTGCCTGCTTGATATTGTATTGATATTGTAAGGAGAAATTCTGTCTTGGTCACTTGTGAGAGTGAAAGGGTTAAGGGTTAAACTTGATTTGTCTTTCAAAGAAATGTGTAAAATTTTGCTTCAAAAAATAAAGTACTTAATGAAGGGAAATCTTATTCTTATCAGTGAGTGTATTATACCTTGGACCAGCCTGGTCTGAATTTGCACATATAAGTAAACTATATCAGCAATGCCATTGAAAAGGTGAAGATACACAATGATACAGGCAATTTTTCATCTAATAGCAATATTATCTAACAAACTCAAACTGTCTGATTAATGGGCTTACTTTTTGTACTACTTAAAAATTACAATACATTTCAATTTTTAAAGTAAATTAAAGGTAAATTTAGCACTTAATATAATTACAAATAAATAGCTGAAGAATCATTATAGCCAACTTGTAGCTACAAATCTACATGCACAGGTTGGCTTCATCTTAGGTTTGCATGCAAATGGCCTTGCCATTTACATACCCTTTCCTCATCATATATGTCTCGCTCATTCCTATCATTTTTCTTCTCTCCATTTTCTGATGGTTTTTTCCCAGTTGCACCAGCATTAAGAAGAGCTACATCATTGACTGGGCTGAAAACAAACAACAAAACTGTGATATATATTTTGTTTATTGCATCTCTATCTGATTGAGGTATAACGCTAGCTTAAAAACAATCATTTTCATGAGAGAGTACATGAGTTTGAAACTGTGTCCATCTACCTTACTATACAATACAGAGAAATGCTAAATAACTAAAACAATGAAATTTTGACCAATGAAAAATTAGAAATAATGTACTAATCTGAACCACAAAACTATAATTTAATAAGAAACAGAGAATGTCATTTTTGTGAAATGGAGTTCACCTGAAGTTATTGTAATTTTATATTAAACTTTTCTCTTAAGTGTTTACACTATTAGGAAAATTATTAGTTTTCAGAAGCATTTAGCAGATATCCACCAAAATAATACCATTATGCTGTCCAAGCAACTTACTTGCATGACACTTGATCAGCAAGTTCTACATTCAACTCAGCTGCACTGCGAAGCTTGTAAAAACAAACAAAGAGCTATTAAAAATAAGTAATGACTAAGTAATTCAATTTTTGTTCAAAGTAAATTAAAGGTAAGTTTATCACTTAATATCATTACAAATAAGTAGCTAAAGAGTCAATAGCCAACATGTAGCAACAAAGCTACATGCACAAGTTGGCTTCATCTTATGTTTGCATGCATATGGCCTCAATTCACATTTACAAACCTTTTCTTCATCATATAGGTCTCAGATATTACTATCAAACACTTGCAATATTTTCAATACCTTGTTCACATCTTCTGCTTGCTTTAACGACAAATCTTCATTTGTTGATGGTTGACGCTTATAGCGAACTATGATTTTAACATCACAAATGTTAAAATACCAAGTAAGTAAACCAAAAAATTTAAAAAGTAGATAAATAAATAAATGAATATAAATAAATACAGAAAGACCTCCTTTAAGTTCAAATGGAGAAGACAAATTTTCCAAAGTATATAACTGGTACATGCCATTATTTACATAATATACCAGAAGTGATTTAACAAAAGTTATTCAAAAGAAAATTAGGCCCATTTGGTCCATTATTAGTTTTCCCAATCCAAACATGTCTCCCTGGAAAGCCACATGAAATCTCAAACTTAAGGTATGGTATATGTGATATGTGGATTTGGAAAAATGAAAAGAACACTGTGAGTCACGGGTGCATGCCTGTAATGAACTCACATGTGTTCCTCACTCAAAACTTGGAGGAGAACTGCAGAAAGGGAAATGAGCAATGGAGGCTGGACATGAGGGCAGTATGACCAAATGGCAACTGACAGATATCAATGATGTTCCCTTACCAAGGCCTTATGTAGAAGGTTGCACAAAGAGGATTAAGACCTTAACATATACTTGAACCCACCCTTTTAACCCAGTATCCAGCCTGTTTACTATTTGGCTTTGTGTCTTACTGCATTGTAAAGCTTCAAATACCTGGAGGTTGATTTCCATTGACTTGTGATCTTTGTTGTCTTACTTCAGTGTATACCTCACAGTTTATATCACCAATTACATTAGTGTTGTGAGGAGCTACGCCATCACCAGGGCTGAAAATAAACCAAAAGACTATGATACATATTTTGTTTACTGCATCTCTATCTGATTGAGGTATAACACTAGCTTAAAAATTAATGGCTGTGGGTTTGTCCAATTTGTTGCACATGAGTGCCACAATTTGATATAAACAAAACAGATTATCTCATCAAGTAAAATCAACACAACTTTTAATTTGTGTGACATATTATGATAGATTTCTCTTCGACAAAAAATTTGATTAAACAATAATTAACTGACACATTTAACTCACATCCCATTTTTTTCAGCCAGAAGGATAGAAGAAATTTCAATATTGCTTGAAGTGCTAAAATAGCCAAGGTTCAGTATGCATTATTGGTTAAATTTCCACACAGCCCCATAACATTGTAAAACAAATCTGTTTTCCCTATGGCAATGCATTGTTTTTGTCATTGTTTTCTCTATCCAAGAACTGAATGCTTAATGTAGTATGGGGCTGTGCAGAAATTTTACCTGCATTATTTTTGAAGTAAACCAAAAAAACCATGTTTTTCTTTCAGCACACATGGCATATAAATTAAGATGTGAACAATAAATTATCTTTTGACAATCCAAACAACAATGAAATTTTGACCAGTGGAAAATTAAAAATAATGCACTAGTCTGAACCGGTAAACTATATTTTAATATTATTAGGTAACATAAAATGTCATTTTGTGAAATTTATAGCAACTAGAGTTCACCTGAGTTTATTGTTATTTTAAACTGTTCTTTTAAGTGTTGACCACAGTTGGAGAATTATTCGTTGTTAAAAGCATAAAGCAGATATGCTGTCCAAATAAGCAACTTACGTGCTTGACGCTTGATCTGTGACTCTTTCATTCGACCCAGTTGCATTCGCTACATAGGAGAGCTTATAAAAACAAATAAACAGCTACTAAATATCACGCCTTGACCTCCTTACAACATTTCAATTGTATTATTGTAATAAACAATCGAAACTTCATTGAGGAAGAAGAATTGGTTAAGTTATGAAGAAAGTGGTGAGCAACACAAAACCTCGTGTTTATTACACAGTGGTCAACGAGGAGATTACAAGACTACGAAAAGTCCAGCTCGCGTAAATATGAAAGGTTGTGATTTCTTTTTACCACTGAAAATTCAACGTGAACGTCCTCTACTGGTACAGAACGTCTAGAGGAGCCCGTCAGAGTAGATGAGGTGGACATCTGATCCTGATCTTCGTTCGGATTTTCCATTTTCTGAAAAACAACAAAGTATGGATACGAAATTTTGACGTCAAAGCGCCCAATCTTCGTCTATAGCCATCTATGAAACATTTACATCGTTTTGAGCACGGATTTACATGTTCTAAGCGTTAAATCAGACGCTCTAAGAGTAAGATATGAAAAAGGCTGACTAGATTTGGATATCAACATACATTTTCTGCAATTTCGACAAGCTCATACACCAGACTTGTCCTTTTCCAACGGCGAGTACTTATTTCCCAAATGCGCCACGCGACTTGTGACATAAACAACCGACACTCAGCCAATCAGATTTGCGAGTTGGAAAACGTTTTCGAAAATCCTGGTATTTTATTGGCTAATCCAAGCGCGGGGAAGTCGAAGCATCGCGCTTGCAGCTGATTGTGATGGAAGACCTTATTAGTCAATGGCCTAAACTAAGTTGAGTCTGCAGTTCTTCCGGTGTCACGTGGTTTCTCCTCAATCTCGAAGTACATCAAAATGGCGGCCGCGACAAGGGCTGAATTTTCTTTGATAATCAGCGTATTAAATCTACCAGATATTCTGAAGAGCGTTTCCAAAAACTTTTGTAAACGAAAACATTAACGTTAAAACACTTTGTTTTAATTTAAAACTTTTCATCGTCGTCGGCGTTTCAATTGGCTACAGTCATTGTTATTTAATAGGGACCGGAATCAGGTCATGTCTGAATGGATTTTTTTTAAAGCTGCCCCTGAAATTTGTAACTTTTCCCGGGTTCAGGCGTGGTGGTAGTGTACAAGAGGGTCTCAAGGCTCTTGTGAGGGTGCGTATGTGCATTTAATGAGTTTCACATAAAGACTGTGTTCCTTTATTTGTATCACCGTGTTTTCTTAATTTAGCTAACATTATTTATAAGGTCAAATAGGTGAAGAAGTGTGAAAATTAGCGCTGGATTACGAGCGTACTACAGTTCATCTTATTTCAATCTAATTTAATTTAATTATTGATATCACCAAAAGTGTTCGTTTTTTACTGTTAATGCATGAAAAAGTCTTGGACAGTATTTCATGAGTGCTTCTGTTTTGTTTTAATTGTTATTTCAGTATACAGATTAGAGTTAGAAGCACATCCCTGTCAGCTGGACACACAGCAGCAATGTGGGAGCATATACTACACATATTTGTTGCAGTTGAAGAGAATTGAGTGTCAATGTTAATCATCCTTCCTCTGCAGACCAAGCCGACACAAGTTTTTCCTCTGGGAAATGACATCTTTCCTCAGTCAGTAGTAACCTTCACAAAGGAGAAGAACAGATCATTCAAGTTCTCAGTGAGAGAAATTAGAGAGCTCATGATTTCCCATGTTGTGAAAGACAGGTACCACATCTGAAAGTTTGGAAAACTCATTGGTCACAGCCTTGAGAGTTTCTTTAGAGAGGTTTCCTTTTGCTATCATTAGATTTGCATTAAAGCCATCAATGATAGGAAGTGCAACAGTAGCAACATGATGCGAAAATGTCACATCCTTTGACTTTAACCTCAAAATTTACTGTTACCATGATATTTTTCCTGTTAAAAAGATATATAATTGAGGAACATTACAGGAATCTTATATTATTGTGTATTATAGACAAAAACTTGTAATTGTGAAAGAGCCGCCATTTTATTGTGGTAATGTTTGTTGATTTTATTGTTTTCTGTACATGTGAGACAAGCATGTGTAATCACTTTGCCACTGTGTCCATCAGCTGTTGATCTTCATAGGAGTTTGTATGGGAATATTTACAACAGCTCTGAGGAATAAAAAAAAAAGTGAATTAGCAATACCTCACCTAACTTCCACAGTGCATTGCTTGTCATCTCACCACTTACTACATTGAAGGAAACCCATTTTAGTGAGTTATCCATTTTGACGTTTTCTATGTACATAAGAAAAGCGGGTATTTAACAAACACAAAGAATCAAATCCTGATCATATCAGAGAACTGAATAGGCAGGCATTTGCCAAAAGTGAAAAGAG